>NC_089319.1:8254345-8491845 GCF_036669915.1 Pocillopora verrucosa
AAACCACTTGTAAAGGAATACCAATTGCTGACAGTTTTCTTCTGACGGGTGGCTCGTGTCTGGGCTAATTGAACGATAAATCCTTGATTATTAACCCCTTAAACCCTAAGAGTGATCAGCATCTAATTTCTCCTTACAGTAATACTGCTAAGTTAGTCTTCAAGATTATAAGAATAAAGGAAATGATCGCCATCCTTAGAAGCTTTGATTATTAAACCAATTCTCTTTGTTAGTACCAAAAGAAATTTATATATAAGAGTTTGGAGAATATGGATACTGATGTTAGGGTGTAAATGGTTAACTGAGAATTGTCCCATTCTGCTATTGCAGCAGTCAAAGTTCCGTAGACTCACAGTATGAAGAAGTCAAAAGCCGGCCAAATAGAAGCTTCAGCGCTTTAAGCAGCGGTAGCAGTAACTTGAGTTTTGACGAAGATGATGCCACTGATGCCTTGTACTCTAGTGTTGGAGTTCCCACTGAGGCCAATCCAAGTCAGGGAGAAGACGCGTACAGCTTAGTTGGTGCATCAACACTTCCCAAAGCTAAGAAAGATTCAGGCGATGGTGCAACGTATGAGTTAGTTGGATCGAGGCCACCGTCAAAGTCCGCTCCACCCACTTACGAAATGGTCCAAGCCGCAGGGAGATCGTCGCCTTCGAAAACCGTTACTGAAAGTGCTCATCAAAAACAGACCGAAAATACAGAATTGCGCGGTTCTACGCCGGGAGAACAGGACGGTAGCGAGCTTTATGACGTGGTTCGAGATACGGGGGATGTTGGACGATCAGGCCCAAAGGTGACGGATGACAAGCCTTCGAGTAAAGAGTGCAAAGAAGGAGAACAGAGTTCTAATTCTGACGTAACTGACCTTTACAGCCTCCCGAAAATTAACAGAAAACAAAAGCCATCATCAATACGTGGTCTTTCCATCATTTCAGAAAGCCCAGATTCTGGGGACGAGCTTGATTCTCAGTCGCCCGTCGATGATATACCCCCGCCACTGCCTCCCCTGACGGATGAGTCGGTCGCCATCGAAGAGATAAAACGACTGTTGGAAGAAGCAAAGATGGAAGAGGGAGACAACGAAGCAGATTATGAGAAAACGAATGGAAAAGATTGCGAGAACGAAGTTTTCCCAGAGAAGAAACGTTCCGCCTTTGAGCAACTGCGGGAGTTTCTGCAGACGCTCGATTCTACAGAGGAAGAGTGAAACAGTTTTTTAAAGGACTCATGCTGCTAAATTATTTGATATTGTAGTACACTTGCCACTTAGTACAGTAGGGATTTTCAGCATCCTATTTCGGCTCGAAAACAGGAACAAAATTTTGTAGGTATCAGAATATCTTTACAGTTTGTTCAAAGGAATCCGAGGAAAAAACTCGGGGCAAGTTAAGGTAAAACTGTACGTAGAATCTTATTTGGAACTCTGCTGACTTTCGCCGGCTCGTCTCCATTCACAGCAGCCCGCAAAAGCCATGCGTTTCTATTGAATAATTCGCTTTCTTCGCTTTTGGCGCAGGCAGCATGTTTTCCCTTTTTGATTGGTTCATAGTGTTGGTTTGGTTACACATATTCTGTTGAGCTGATTACTTGATGAATTCTATAGTCAATCGACCCTTAATCCTTAAGAGGGTTATATTGTATAGTAGTACCGAAGTCGTCTCTATGGAGCAGAAAATTTTATGAAGCTGAGATCTCGGCAAAATGCTCCACGGAGAAACAGAGTCTTTAAAAGAGGCCTCTCTGTGAAACAGAGAAGTATAACTCACTTTAGTCTTAATCTTACGCGAAGTATGTTTGGAAGATTTTTTTACATCCAATTTACGATGTCGTCCCAAGTGTTGGGACAATTTAAAGGTTTATGGGCGAAACAAAGAAACAGGCGGCAATGTGAATGTTGTTAGATAGCAGATGAAAAATGGAAATAATATCTAGTGGGATAAATAACATTGAACTCACGGTCTAGGCCCAAGTTCATGTCAGATATGTTTGCTGTTTTGATCGTTTCATTGTCTGGCAGAGCTTAGACTTGCTAAGAGGTCTGTGACTGTTTTTGGAAGTTTTCATTTTCATCTATATAGAACAACATTTTTAGCAATCTAAACAATTAAACATAAAGTGTCTAAAGAATGGAACCAGGATAATTACGAAAAACGCAATGTGATATTGAATTATATGAGCACCTTTTCACATGTTTTTTACATAAGTTAGAAAAAAAAATGAAGTAAGTGCTGTTATTTCATGAGCAGCACTTGAGTCTGCTAAGGTATATAACAACTTTTTACCGCCAGTTAAGGATAACTGTAGAGTTCATTGTAGGTATTAAAAATACTAGTAACATATTTTCATATTTAATAAGGAGATGTATTTTTGATATATATTTTTAACAACATTTAAAGCATGCGCGGAGAGAGGTTTGGCTCATGTCGTATTGTTTAAATTAGAATCACCTGCTTGGAAGGAAACTACTTTTTTCAAGACCAGGCTAGAGCTTTTTTTATATATATAAAAAATTTAATTTATAATTTATACCCTAGTTTTGATGGATGTAACTTGAGTTTCAAGGCTTATTCCTTGACCAAGGATAGTGTTATGTAACTATTGGAAATAGTTAGGATTGTAAATAAATGAAATTTCTGATTAATACATTAAAAAAAAGAGACATCAAAATCTTGGATCGTTGTACTAACTTAATACTGTCATACTCTTATAAAGGACCAGTATTTAGTTATCATCGAGGGGGGGGGGGGCGGGTGGGAACAAATGGTTTTCAGAAGAAACGGAGGGGGGATCAGTTGTTGCTAACAAAGTATAAAGGGAGGACTAAAGAAATATGACTGGGGGGGGATCATTAGGATTTTACAGAGCTTCATGGGGAGGAGGGAGAATCAAGTGAATTTTAACGTGACGCAAGCAAAATGTCCTTACGATTGTTTGTGTAGACGACGATTAAAACGTAGTTTCAATGATCGATATCCCACGGTTTGATCATGAGTTTGCCTGTCAATGAAAGGTGCAGTAAAGCTGAGGATAATATTGATAGCACACAGTGACTGGTGATATGAGATCCTGGGGTAGGCTAGGGGGGAAGGGATAGCAGCCCCATGCACCAGGTTCTTAATCTCGCGGGACTGTAGCTAGGCAGTCGAGCCGGTGCAAACGATCGCCGACGTGTCATCGAAGTCATCGTCGGTTATCTTGACCATCGCATAATCCTGAATGCTTCCGATTGGACCTCGACCAGCTCAAAAGATCAAGATGTCTATGACTTCTAAAATTTCTACAATACGGTCGGGAAACGTTGAGTTCCTAATCATTTGAGATATTCCGACGTACGGAAACTAGCCCCTGCGAACTTTTATTGAAAAAAGGAAAAAAGCGTCTTTGTGTAATCCTATTAAATTGATCGATATCCCTTTCTTAGCTGGCGGTTTCGATCGCGTGATAACAAGTTTGAATTTGCTTCCCACGCATTCGTCGATGACCACCGCGTGTGTTTCTTTCAACTAAATGTTTTCTCAGTTTTTCTCTATAAGAAGTCCGTACTATTCTGGATAATGGTCCACTACATGTTAGCTGAGTGAAACTCAGATTACGTGAATCAAATGAACAGTTGATAAAGATGGTGATTAGCTAGCGAAGGACAGTCTGGTTGCCGCCGCAAAACGTCGACCGAATACGAATGCTTCCTGTGTTCAAAAGACAGATTAGGTCGAATATATGAGGTGATAAAAGTGGTTACAGGTGAAAACGAGGAAAAGGCGATGTACAGGAAATCCAAAGCGTGTTTAAGTATCACTGAAAGGAAAAAGAAAATGGAAAAGTTTGTGCGAGTGTTTTTAACTAAAATAGGATGTTTTTATTCTTAAAAAAAATACCACAACTTTAACATTTCAAGTGACAAAATGTAAATTTGAAATAGAATTTGATTTCCTTCACTACTCGTTAATTTTGATATGGCAATAGAGTAATAATAGTAACATAGTGTGTAGCAGTTATGACGCCCTCTCCTTTTTAATTCTGGCCAAAGGTACGTTTAAAAAGAAGGACTACAGTCCACTTTTTTTGGCATCCTGCACCTCGTACAATTTTCTTCCCATCTTCCAAACTGGAGCTTTCCTCGCAAACAAGCTCTTCCAGTTTTCAGTAAGCGTAAGCTGACCCACATTGTAAGGTCTACGTGAAGAATAATGTTCTTGTCTCGACCTATCTGAAAACATAAGCAGATTAACTATTCTTTTCTGCGTAAAAGAAGCTTATGGGATATGTGGATAAGCCAAAGATTAAAATTTATTTTAGTTAATGGCGCCGTAAGGATTGAACTTATCCTTAAAGTACAAGTGCATTAATGATCTCATATTAGCTTTAATACATCTATAACATGAATAAAGGGGGTAATTTTCTAAAAAACTGTGGTGCTGCGTCGGCGGGAGAGTATAACAGGGTAATTTAATATTATCGACTGAGTTGATAAAGTAAATTGACCTCCGTAGAAAGTTTAAAAGCTGGAGTTTCGAGCGTTAGTCTGAGCGTCAATCGTCAACTTCCAATCGCTCTGACGAAGGGCTAAAGCTTTAATCTTACTGGACTTACTGAAGTGGAGCGCTGAACACTCAGGCGGTAATTAATGAACTGCTTACTTTGGGTTCGTAAGCTCCACTTGACTAAGATAATGACTTCCGCACAGGTGACGATTCGTCAGTCCCAGTTATCGCCTGATAACATTCCCTTTTTTAGAGTGATTTCACCGGACGATCACGCTCGCGACAATCCGGCTTCAACAATTTCAAGAGGTTCCCAATGGGGCTACTCGTCAGCCGTAAGACTGCAAAAAAATTAACCGTAAAAATTTTCCTTTTCAAAACAATAGAAAGAAATTAACCGTTAGCCGTAGTAAAAGTGCCAAAATCCCACCGTTAGTCATACTAGCCCTCACCTCATCGAGGCCCTCCTTTAATATTGGGACTCTTTTCCCAAAACGCTATTTCTTCGATGATGAAGATGTATGGAATATCACATTGTTTAACTTTTGTCTACAATAAGCCCTGTCAACTTCCTAAGGCTACTTTGCCCCTCATTTTGAATAAGAACGTATGTGCTGGCAAAATAGATAATAATCTCTAATAACAATTAATACATCCACTATAAGAGAACAAATGCCCTCCGGTAGTTTTGGCGGACGGAAATCATTAGATTAGATTTAAGACGTAATCCATCATGATGACTAGATCACGAGAGTCGCAATTTCTTTTCAGAAGGTTCAAGTAAAAACAAAATCGTGCAAGTTTTCTGAGAGTTTTTTTAAATGGTAACGTCTTTCTAAATTTATGTTTGATTCACTTTTTTGTTGTTGTCGCTGTTAATATTGTTTTAACCATCCAGTTGAGACTTACACTGTTGTTCTGGCGCATGAACTAGCAACCAAGGGACATATTAATTATAAGCGTTTCGTGATATCGCAGAGAACAGCTTCGAATAAGGTTGGGACCGTTTTAGAGTGGTGGAATTTCATAAGCTTCATGGAGGGTGATCCAGAAAGGGAGGGGAGGGGGAGGGGGAAGTACAAGAACCTTTTTCTCTCTTCCTTTCTCTTCCCTTCCACCCACCTCCCCTCCCCCCACACACACCGTTTCTTTTTTAACTTGTATCCTATTGATTTTTTTTTTAGAAATATTCTTAATACTTAGAGTAAGAGAAAACAATAGGACATTATTTTCACTTATCACAGTCTAATGCACACCTGATGGTAGGGCCTCGACATGATCTCGAGCAACTCAGAATTTCAGGTTTTTTCGACATCATTGTAGGTTTGTTTGGCGACTAATATTTGAACTGTAATGTTATCCTCTTATGTATTAAGATGGCACACCATAAATCAACAAATCCCTTTCATAAATATTTACACTCATTTCAGGGCACTGATTTGTATGCGTCAAAACATTTCCTGAGCATTTTCACCTTGTCATTTTTTCGATTGATCACGCACATGTTTCAGTCCTTCAGACAGCGCACGAAAAAATGTAAATAACACATAAATGTGCCCTTGTTTATATTTAATGTTTGCAAGGAAAACAACAAGCAGAAAAAACAAAAATTTCAATAAGTTCGTGCTTGATCACGCCGGCAAGATGTTCTTTCAAGTGACATTATTAAGTGTGCGCCAAATATCTGACGTCTATTAGCGATTCAAAAATTAACATCAAAAGGTCCGCCTGAGGATTCTGGGCTTTATATATATTTTTTTAAATTGACAAATTCCAGGTTCAATCTAAAACGCTCAAGGCTTCTTTACAAGGCGTCAACTTTCCTTTTTTTTCACGACTGTACACGAAAAAAAAAACACAGCACAAATGTGTCTGATTTCTGTAGAGGTGGAACATAAAGTTTTACACAGACAGTGAACTGGTGCTTCAACACACAAACAGTTCACCTTCTTACAAATGAAATGAAATGAAATTTATCATCATCATTCACAAGACACAGATATCTGAAGCACTTTTCTGAGCTCTTTCTATTGCACTGATTGGATGCAGAATATGGGCCGATCACAACAACCTCTTGATCAGCAGTATTAGCTTTTTCATTATTCCCACCTTTTATCAAACAGTTTGTGGGGCTTTTTAGGATGAACGGACCCGCATAGAGAGTACTGACTTTATTGAGAGCAAAATATTGAGTGATACAAATGCTGCCCACAATGCTTGTCTATGAGAAGTAACAGTTGGTAGCTTAAACCAGCATGAATCCGACCTAAACTTGGCCGTCATTGCATAGGGAACACTGATTACATCTAGAACGAGTATCACGGTTGATTTAAAAAACAATAGTTATGTATGAGAAATAACAGTTCTTGGCGTGTGCAACAATCATTTTATAACTCGATGTATAACTCCCGTATGTTTAGACTATCTCTATGTGGTTTCAAATGAGAGACGATAAGATTTTTAAGCAGTAAATATCATATTTAATCACTGAACGAATTGAGAAAGTAATAGTTATTGCAATATAACAGATAGCATCAAATTCACATTTGCACAAAACTCAGTTGATAAGTTGACAAGGTTTTGTGTAATAGTAACATTCTTATCGATCTCTCTTTCCTGTCAAATCTCCAGGTCGAGCTGTGTTCGAATCTTTATGTTCTCTTGGTTATTTATATTTTTTATTTCGGAGAGGCTATTAACTCTCACAATGCCCTTTTCCTCGATGGAAGCTCTTTTTAATGAATAACAGAAGAGCGAGAAGAGATGAAGGCAGGGCAGGTTATATCACTCTTTCTCATTCATATGTTAAACACGCGTTTTATTTCGCTCCTTGCTGATAGAACCGAGGAAAGGAATGGTAGTCTAATCTCGTATGTAGACGCAACGTTTAACAAAACGTTTTCGCTTGAGTGGACTGACAAATAAAGATCCAGGTCGTTAACCTTTCCTGCTGGTAGGTGTTGGTTTTTGGCAAAACATTTCGTACATATAGTGAGAAGTTTTCCATGTTACAATGCCCGCATTAGTGAGTTGTTCGAATTTCATAAGGGAAGCACGTTCCCCAAGCAGGTGTCTCTACATACTTCAACTTAGCGTACAGTTCTTGCAAAAGACTATAAACTGTTTTATAAATAATCTCTTGGCTCTTGACTTGGAACAAAATGTCAAGAAAGTCTCTTGAATGTAATAAGGGTAAGGCAATTTTTAACGGATTCTCTTGAGCAATGCGGGGTTACAGTGCTTTGTCAGTCAAACTCACACCGCTAGGCCTGTCCCGATTGTCTTCATAAAGCGCTGAAAAGTTGCTTATTGGAATGCCAAAACGTTGCTAAAAATCCAAAAGTGTGGCACCTTAAAATAATTACTAACATCAGTCAAAAAAAAAAGAGAGATTGTTATAAATTCCTGCTGCTCAAAGAGAACAGATGTCCGATGCTGCTAATTTTGATTCTTTCCAACATCATCTCAGACAGTATTAAATTCCTTATTAATAAATTCAAAGTATATTTTTATGTTAATCAACTTTTCCATCAGCGATAATCATTCTGCGACTTGTTTTTATTCAACTTGAATACAGCTTTTTGATATTGTGTCCCAATGTTACAGTACAGTACATCGTATTTTGTTCATATTTAAAAGTGCATTTTCATAGTTCGAGTACCGAAACAAATCAAATTGCAATTTTTCGAGAAGCCGGTGAAAAAGTTGTCTTCGTAAATATATCTAATGCATCCTTTTTGCTTATTTGTGTCAGAATGGCAGTTAATCGTATTATACAGCGATATGATTCAGCTTCATTGTGTCTGCGTCAAATCTACCATTCAGCATGAAAAGATAAAGACATTTTCGGTTAATTATGCAATACGAATTTATGGAACTGAATGTACTGAATTTTTATGCTTCCATATCTAAAAAAAAAAAAATTGATGTATAATTTTTCTCTTCTCTTATTTCTGTTCATATTATTTCGTGCTGATCTCGAAAAAAAATTCGCCAATTCTATTAAAGTTCGTCTTGTTGAGTCCTCTGTAATTTTCTCCATCATTGTTTCTTTATGATTAATCATTGCCTCCCGTTTAGATCATCTACGCTCAAAACAATTTAGCCTCAATCAATTTGAAGGAGGTTTCGAGGAAGAAAACAATTAAACTTCCAAGTTTTCTTTACTATCTTCTATACGCTTCTCATGTATGTTTCTTTTACTGACGAACTCAGTGGTGATTCAATTTCTTCCATATTATATTTTTCCTTTCATCTCATCATCACCTGTCTGTTAGACAGTGAATTGATCCTGTAAGGAGAAATTATTTCTTGGTCAAGAGAGTTGATCATTGCAACGAAGCTCCTTCAAAGATTTGGCGATGATTGCCAAACTGAATCTCTCTCACTGTAGCTGGCTAGTTGACGCTTGCTAAGTCGCTTTTATGAAACTCGCCGAGCCCCTTACCATCCAAATGGCGTAAAATATTTTTTTTCTCGAGTAATTTTGAAAAACTATTTTACATGCAAAAGGAAAAATCCATGAATTCAGAATGTTCGAGAAAATATGCTTGGTGTCCATACACAACGTCCTGTTTCCTGCGGAAGTCGAACCCATCAGACTCCGTACTACCACCAGATGCGATAAGGCTCTAAAAGTGCGCAGGAAATTGCAAGAAAACAATTATTGCTGCTAATTTTTGGACATAAGCTTGTTTGTTCTATCTCCTTTCCTCCTTTTTTCCTCTGAGGAAGTTTAAGATGATCAAAACAGGTGTTTTGAAACCCACACAAAAGTAGTTAAGTAACAAAAATTAATCAAACAAAAAGCCAAAAGACACACTTTCTTCCCGTTTGCGTACGTCAGAATTCTCTACTTTTAATTTCGAGTCACATGCAGCATTTGTTGCATTATCCAATATTAGAAATCTTCTTATGCGAGCTTATTCATGACATGTCAAGAGCTGTCAGATATGATGCAGGCGTTTCTATATTTGTACGCTTAGCTCTTCCTTCTTCGTCAGAGAGTCATAAAGATGGCATCAATTTTGAAAACCTCCTCTTCCCTTAAAGGATACACAATCTGGAAATGCTCGTGTTTCCGCTGCTAATAATAGTACGTAAGACATATTCCCCTGTTCACCAATAACACCACTGAATGACCGCTCTGTCTTCCTTACAAATCGAAAGAATCATGGGGAAGAGGCAAAAATTCGCGATCATTTTCAGAAGCGCTTTAGGCATCTTGAGCTAAGTTTTGATCATTGCCAATTTCTCCCCCACCAGGATTCTCTATTCTGCTTTCGTTGACTTTTTCCCAAGGACCTTCAATTCATATCATTCTTTCACGTCAACCACTTGTGACTGTCATTTGTGCAAAATAATTATTTTCTTCCCTCGCCATAATTACCCCGATGTGTCCAACGCCAATAAATATATTTTAATTTTTAAAAATAAGAAAAGCAACATGGTCTTTTTTCAACCTTTGCCAAAAGTCTCGAAACGTGACTGTTTCAAGAATGTGATGAAAAATAGACTCCTATAGAAAATAATGACGGCTTGGAAAGAGAAACATGTAATATCCTGTCAAGTTGGCCCGAATGTGTTCGGTCTGATTTCATAACATTGTCGTTTCGTAAACGGATTATGAGTCTACAAAACTTCATGTCTACGCGATCTTTAAGAGTTTCCGTAGGCTGCCATCTAAGGTAGCATTTTCTGTCATTTGTGATTTCCACCCTGAAGTCTCGAGGTTACATGATTCTGTAAGAATATCACTTTTGTTTTCTTTCGTTTTTTTTTTTAAATCTGTCGTGCGTTCGGGAATCACCGATGAAGGCATGACGTCGAAAGATCAAAAGCTTTTCAAAATTTCCCCCTCAGATATCAGAAGTACACCATTAATTTGTAACATGGCACTCACATCTTTTAGTTTGAGCTTGTCTGATTTATTTTAGCCTCGCTAAAATGATGATAAACGTAAATTTTAAGGAGCGTTTAGAAGTTAAGGTCCAGTCGTTACCTTCACTGAACTAAGGCAAGTGAGCCGACCAAAAATGAAAACGAAGGACGAAATTTAATGAAAGTAACTGTTTATTTATGCCACACTAATGCCCAAGGCATTAGTTCTGATTAAATCCTCAAAGAAGTGGAGCTATTTCTGTGACACTTGGTAGCTCAATTAACTCCCCTGAAAAAAGATTAAAAATTTATCGACTAGAAATAAGTTATGTTCATGATGTGCTTCGACTTCACTTTTATCTGTATTTGAATTTCTGTAAAAGAAGCGTGGGCCAGTTAGTTTTCTTTACGCAATTACGATGGCATCTGTACTTCTGTGACGAAGATGTTCTCAAAGAAACCCACGTATTTTTTTTGCAAATAAGAACCGAACAATTTCTTGTTTCGATTGAAGTGGTCAGATTAAGAAAAGTGACAAGAATTATTTGTTTTTATGGAAATTGTATTTTTTGCCCACGCTCCGCGCGCATCAACTAAAGTCAGCGCTTTCGCCGTATGACGAAATTGTATTTTCGTATTTTTTTCATACTTTGCCAGAGTTAATTTCATCAGTGACTAATATTTTCGCGGAAATTACCGGAGCAGCTGGGAGTTCAGACAAAAATGTTTACACAGTACAAAACTTCTGAAAGTCATGGGAAAAGTAAGAGAAGAGTTGGTGCTAAACCAAAGGTTTACTCGTAGTCTGATAATAAAGTTTAAGGTTTAATATTTGTATAGTGGTTCATTTCTTTAACGCCTTGTCGGGGCAAGCGAACAAGCGTAAATTACAGGCAATATTTAAAGTGTCTATTTTAGTCTCTCTTGAAGTTCAAAATAGCTTAAACACCTTCATTTATCTTGCAATGGGTATCTACATTTCATAAAGCTTCCTCACATGAACAACCGCTTCCCGTTTCCAATTCGCTATTAACGCAATGACTAAACAATCAATTTTCGGTGTGTGAAAGGAAGAACAATTTCGCTTCTTCCTTCCAAAAAAGTAAAACAACTCTCAGGTAAAAGATATCAAAAATATAATTGTAACTCTGTTACGTTTTATTGTCAGTTCTCTTTAGAATTAATTTTAATGTTTGCCTTTAAAGATTGACTTGAGTTAAGTTGATTTAATCTGTGCCTTGAAATCGTAGCGAGAAGCCTAAGCTGTCTATTTTATCTTACAATAAATTTGACCGAACATACTTCTCTAGCTTGCAAAATTCACATCATGTGCTTCTCACACCTTGTGCACGTGGTTGAACATGAGACATTTCTGCCGACATTTTAAGGCATCGTGTGATTTTACTGAAAACATTCTCGCTGTTCTTAATTCTTTGATGGCTGAAAACGGATGCAAAGAACAGCGCACGTCGTTTCAAAGAGATTTGATTAAATTTGAAACGCTAAACGACGACAATACACGAAAGGGTTTCTCAGATTTTAGGTTTTCATTGCTGGTAGCTTTGAGGTGACTATGGCATGAAGTTCCTTGAAAAACTGGAAATGATCAAGACAATAGTTCGAAACTAAAACGTTCTCCACGTGTGAAACAAATACTGGTACATCAGCATAATAAGAACCGGTTCAAAACTAGTAGAATAGCCCGTAGCTGATTTCACAATGTTGCTATTTTGGTTTCATACGTGTTCTTTTTCTCATACAACGCTTTCAGCCAAGTCAGCCGATTTCATCTCATTTGGAAGTGTTTCGTGACGTCAGGTGGACAGATTAACTTTGATAACACGTTGAAATAGCGTTAGTGAGCAATTTAAAACAGAGTCGGTGGTCAGACTCAACCATTCTCTCTCAACGACAATACTACGCGGGTTTTCTGTATATGTTTTAATTTAACGCCTTTGAGAGAAGTGAGAAAGGCCAATTACACCTTCGGGAAGCGATAAAAAGCGATTTCGCAGCCCATAGGATCTAGGTGCTATGACGTAATTCGTGATTGTTTTGGTTAATATTACGGGATGGACAATGAATGAAATTCGAATTCCCTCGGGCCGAGTAAATATTGAATTTCCAGCCGAGACGGCAATGGACGTAAATGGAGAGATGGCTGAAGCACTGTCCACGGTGGAAAACAGCGACAATTCACCGCCAGTTGATGGCATTTTCGCTGCCGAATGTATCTTGAAAAAACGAACCCGAAAGGTAAGAAATCTGCTGTCGAAACCGTATCATATTTGTGTTGATTTTCGCCAGAAGTGCTTCCCTAAATGTGAATTTTCTGCCTGTGTTTTTTTGACAGGGTAAAATCGAGTACTTGGTGAAGTGGAAGGGATGGTCTGCAAAGTAAGAACAATTTTGCATCGACAGTAAAATTATTTTACAGCTACAGAATGATAAGAATATTTTGTTGAATTTTACAGACACAACACCTGGGAGCCGGCCGATAATATCCTTGACGCTCGACTGCTTTTGGCGTATGAAAACAGGTAGAGTCAGAGCGTGAACGAGAATGTCGTAATTTCAGAGCTTTCCATCTGATTATGCAGCGCTTAGAGTTTCGCATCTGGATGACGCGTTTGGTTTTTATTTGCATCTTTTAAAATTTTAGCCGAAGACGAAGAGGAAAACGCTCAAGGTGGCAGCGAGGGATTGCAACAACTTCTAACAAAAAGCCGAGAATCGAAACGGTTAGTGTTGACGTCTCTTTGTATGGAAGAATATTGCAATTTAAATACGTTAAACGTCGATTGCGACAACTCGCGCGCCAAAAAACATCGTAAAATAAACTTTGTGGCCAGATCAAGCATGTTTTAACTTGTCATTGTCCAATGTAGAAATATTATTTATTACGATACTTGTTTGTAATTTCAGGGTCCAAATTTCCTCATGAGAGGCGATGCGAATTCACTGGAGTGGGATGGCATTGAAGACGAAGACTGCAGAGGAAGCTTGCATGAAAGCGACAGCAGTGATTCTAGTTTTGTTGGTGATGATGCTGCAAGCAACGAATTTGAATTCAATGGCACTGAAGTTAATCCGCCAGCGTGTTTGCATTCTCCACATCAAGTTCTTGGCCCGGATTTAAGTTTATCAAGCTCGGATGCAGCACCGCGCTTACAGAGCACCCAAACAGGAAAACCTCTGGGAAACCACAAAATGACAACACTCAACGTTAATGACGCGGGAAGTTCTCGGGAAAAATACACCAATAATTCCAACTCTGAGCTTCCGAATGGGCCGATTTCTGGAGAAGTAGAGGAGGATTTCTCCCTGAGCAAAGCTGCTATCCCTCAGGAGACGAAATTAAAGATCAATTCGGAAGGATTAAACGGTAATGATGAAAAAGGCTCTCTCTGGGGTAGTACATCCGGTAAACCATGGCGTGAAGCCGTGAAAGTTCCCGATAAGATTTATCTCGACTCAGCAGAACGTGAAATCACGAAAACAGCTTCACAGAAACGTCGAGACGGCATAAGCGATGCTGAAACTGGCAGCAACGGGGAATTGAAACAAATGACAATGAAAATGAACGGCGAGAACTTTGTCAATGCATGCTCCGTTACGGCGGACTTTGACAAAGGCAACCACGCAAAATCTAGCAAGTCAGGCAAAATTTTTCGCGTTGAAGGCGGCCAGAATCAGACTGCTACAGCCATCAGTGGCTCCGATGGATTTTATAGAAGTTTTCCATCGCAAAATAAACAGCGCCGAAACGGAGAGTTGCTTGTCTCGGAGATGACGGAAAATACATATGCTTCTCGCGCTTGCCTACCAAGCGAGAATGAACACTCCACAAAATCTACGCCAATTGAAAGCTGGAGGAAGCCTTTGATTGACCAGATCTTCATTACTGATGTAACATCAAACTTTGTTACAGTTACGGTGAAAGAGTGTTTAACTGATAAAGGGTTCTTTCGGCAAAGGTGAAACGCAGATATCATGAATCCGCTTGTCAGCTAAAACTACTACCAGCCAGCGAGAGTTTCATTTCCCAGTGCATCTGTTCATAGACGTGGATGTGTATACAGTTGTCAACAATTTTACGGTCGCTTGATGACCTTTGCGCCATGCTAATGGATCATTTGAGCATGGATTGAGCGTTCTTACATTCAGTTCGTTACCTTACAATAGGCTAGAAGAGTAAAAACAACGAAACCTTTGCAACATCTTTGACGTCGCGTGTCGTAACTGTTCCGAAATTGACTAGATTCATTCCCACGGTAGCTTTGAAGTTGTACGAGTTCATTGTTGGGTTTTTCTGTTGGATTTGTGGTTGTCGTTTTGATTAAATCTAACTTATAAAGCAAGCATCAATGCTTAAATCAAAACATAGGGGCCACGATTAAACACATATGCGATGTCTGCCAGCTTATTGAAACATCGGGAAATCAACAACCACGTCTTCTCGAGACCCCACAAAAAAACAAATTGTGTTAGATCAAACTACAGGTAAACTGAAAGTTTAGTTGTAAATTCTAGAACGCTGTAAATAAAACTGTTCTCCCGCTGGCACGAGCTCTCTGTCGTCGATGATCACAAAGGATCCGAACTGTGAGCAAACTAAGTTGTTCTCATTTACATCAACCAGCAGAAATATGGGGAGAAAATTTTGAGATCTTTTCCATAAAGCAAAGTTTTATCCTTAGTCCACTACAGTTCACACATACGTGTTTGGAGTGAACATTGTTTGTTAAGCCACGAAGCCGGCATTATAAGTTTTTTTTAATAAAAACATAGGATAAACCAGCAAAGAAAAACGGCGAAAAATTAAAGTAGCGTATATGATCTTAGCTTCGCGAATGAAGACTTGAAATCGTCATTGACAGCGTTATTAAAAACGCCATACTTTGTAATGAAAACAAGTAAATTGAAGATTGTTAGATATTTCCAGAATGCACTTAATCCTCGATTTGAAATCTTACGAATTTTTTGATAAGCCATACAGAATTATTCGATACGTGTCTTGTTGAATATTTCAGTCGGGGAGATTAAATAAAACTGCCTACATGTGTGGGCGCTATGTGTAGGTCCAAAGCGGCCGTTGAGTTAAAGTTGTGTACAGAAGACGTGTATTAACCGAAATAAAAGTTAACATTAAATGCTACTTTCATTGTGGATCTTTTTGCTCTATCATCGCCGTAATTGTAAATGCACAGGCTTCTACGATGGGTTTTGGAAACCCATCGTAGAAGCCTGTGCATTTATTGGTGCCGACGTGGTTTTCCTAGTATCGACGTAAAATATTTTCGTTTGAAGAAACGACAGCAATTTACGAAGCTTCTTTCCAGCAATAAATACGAATTAACTTTTCACTTCATCCACCGGATAAAAGGAAAAGTGGCGACGGTATTTCAGAGTTAATTTACGAAATTTCCATTTGGCTTGCTCATGCATGTTACAACTTCACTCGGGCAACTCGAGTAAAAGATAACAATGTTTACATGCACACGTTGGGTATTTGCAATTATTCGAAATAATAAATCAAGCTTGCTTTTATTACAAATTGTCAAGGACTCCTGTGTAGGTTGAATATCGTCGTGATGCGTGCGTAAGTCTAGCGTCGAGGATGTTAATTTTACAGAAATAATTGACTGAAAATAATATTCTTAAAATAGGCCGCTTCGATGTGAATACTTGCCACGCAGGCTGAACGTAAAAAAATAGTTCTTGTTTTCGAGGTGCGATTTCGAAATCAGTCATGTCATGAAATATTCAATTCTCTCCACTTAGGTAGTTGTTGGCCAGAATAAGACAACTGCTTTGATAAACTGATAAAAAAGCACTTCTATTAAAATAGTACGTGTTAAACGACAAAGGTTTGGCGCAAAAGTGCACTTTGAATTGGTATAGAAATTTTGCATTTTGTGCAAACGAAAATCGCACGGAAACAAAAAACTGCACGATGAATGAATATCGAGAGAAGCAGCTTTTTTTTATATAAAATTTAAGTAGGATTCTTTATCTTATCGAGTTTAACTGAACGAAAAACCTCTTTAAGTCTCAGGCGTTTTTCATCCTAGATTTCCAATAATAAAACTTGACATTGAGATAACGTCACAATTCATTGTCAAAACTGTTACATAAACCTCGATTAAAATTCTCTACCTCATCGAGTTCAAATGAAGGAAGAATCTTTTTATGTCTCGGGCGTTTTTCATCCTAGATTTTCCAATAAAAAAAACTTGACATTGAGATAACGTTACAGCTCATCGTCAAGATCGTTCTTGGAGAAAAAAAGCTGGAGAAATGTTTGTGTGACGCTTCTCTGTTTCGCCCTAACTTCTTCATCACGAACACGTACTGTATCCGTGGGTATATAATTAACAAATGCTGACATTCGCAAGGAGAAAGTGTCTGATTGAAGACAACACTGCAAATAGTTAGTTTCACGCTCCAGATCTGACAAACAGTTACGCGTCATCACGTACTTTGTGAAATAAAGTTTCTGAAAAAAAGGACAACTGGCATCATAAAAGCCATTGAATTGAGTAATCGCGAAAGAAAATTCTATACTCGACACTCCACCAACTTTTATATTCAACCCACGCAATTACGTGTTTGGAGTCGATTAAGGGAGGTTTCCAGATGGAATATGCGTCCGCTTGGACATCTCTGATCGTTCGTGCCTAGAATTTGAACCGGATGGGCTCCCAGCTGGTATCAACGGAAAAATCGATCAATTTGAAAATTTAGGGCCACCGGTAAACACATTATAAACAATTTTATTCACCCATTTGGTTCAATAACCATCTCCTTCTGTGATAACAAACTGTCCAACCTACAACACTGTAAAATAGAAACAAGTGACAGCGTTCTTCATGGCAAAATAATCAATTTTAGAAGCAAATGGGAATAGAAAGCATGCAAGATTCTTTAAATCCAGGGATCTTGCGGAAAATTCATTGATTACTACACGGCTAATCGTTTTCTCGGCAATGCCAATGTAACGTTTATCTCGTATATTCTCGCCTAAATATTAAAGCTGCGGGCTGTGTAATTTTAAAACGTCACAATGATGCAATGAAAGTATAAGTGCTGAAAAATACTCTTTTAAAAAACATGTTTTTGTCGAGTCATAATTTCAATGCGTAACTTCACCTTCCACAAATCAAATGGAAAACATCCAGGTGAAATTGAACCTCCTAAAATTAAGGATTATTTAAATTTGTCGTAAACAGGATACATTTTGTTGACTTATAACGACTCATCTTGAATCACGAATATTTGTTTTGAGAATTTGCTGGATTTTCAGCTGTTGTTCGAGTTCATGATGGTAGACGCACCTATTGCAGTCTTGCAAAACCACATTAGAAACTTCGAATTAGTCAATAACTCATAATCTACATCCGGTAAAATTCCCTTCTAAACAATCTCTCCGTAGGCAAAAATGGGTGGGTACTGACTTTTTTTTAAGCAGAAACTATAATAAATATGGAAAAGGTTGGTGATGTCAGGCTACAACTATTTATTTATTTCAATAGGGTGTGTTGGCGCTTTAAAGAGGTACATGGAGCTACTTTTCATGACTCGGGAAATACTGATGTTTTCAAAGAAGATATCTGCCCAAGGAGATAACATTCTAGGTCATTAATAGGGCTGGACCACGACATAGCTACACGTGTCCATGCACATACTGACAACCTGATGAAAGGTTTCATTAAAAGGACGGAGGAGGGTAATAATTAAACACAGAAGAAATTAATACACAATTTATCCAGACACCACTAGATTCCTTATAATAGTTTTTTTTTTTTTTTTTTTTTTTTACATAAACGGATTTGGTTATAGAAACTGTTTTGATTGTGACACAAGATGTCAAGGGTTTATCAAGAGCACGGCAAGGTAAAAATATATCGATGTTCGATAGGATTCGAGACCAAGCTAAGAAATTTTGCATTTGTATGTTCCCCTGCCTGCGCCAAACGCTCGCTTGGAGGTAAACTAGCGAAAAGTGAGTGCGCGAAAGACTTCTTCAGCGCAGACAGAGTAAAAATGGATGGAGCTGAAATGGAGAGCCGGTTTTATTTCATAAAGATGTCATGCCATTTTCCTTCTTATTCCTAATAGTAAAAACCATGGGGAGATGGGATTTTCATTCTCCTCCCATAGGAAAAGCTCGCCGGGCCCCTTCTATTGCGGCTGTCATAAGCGATATGATTCAGGGATGACTGAAAGTTGAAATAAATCAACCAAAATAATTTATCCCAGTGGTGTTTTCTAGGAATAAAACAGTTGTTGTAAACTTGTCCCACTTTTAATCAAAGGATCTCCATATTTTATACCAAAAATTGTTTCTAAGAGTCAAGAGACTAGTTTAAAACCTTTTAGCAGTATTGAACCTAGGTCCGTTTAATGAAGCCGATTGTCTTAAACAGGAAATTTATTTTTTATATCGATGACGAGTCAGGTGGTGAAGTTTAACCCCATACATCGCACACAGATTTTTTTTTTCATTACGTAGTCGGTCCGAAAGATAGCACTAGCTGACTTTTTTCCACTGATCGCTTGAAATCATTCTTTGATGGCGTTCAGCGTCAGTTATTGACGATGAGGAACATTGCAGAGATAATTTTAATCATCAGAATGTGCGTGTGTTTAACCCTTTTACTCCCAAGATCTCGATAGTAATTCTCCTTACTTTCTGCCATACAACTCATATGATGTTTGTTTGAAGAATTTGCTCTTGGATTAACTAATTGTCCCCTAATTGATATTTGTGATTATTCTCATCACTTGTCTTCTTAGTATTGTATTGATATTGTAAGGAGAAATTCTGTCTCGGTCACTCATGGGAGTTGAAGGGTTAAAACACTTTTCTTTTAGGTTTTGCTTTAATTATGAATTAAATTTTCAAGATTTTAACTTATCGAAACCACTGAAAAAAGCTTAAATATCACAATCGCAACGTGAACAATGCTGTTTAAAGTGAAACCGGGAAAAATGCAGCAAATGTTACAAAACGAAATGTAAATTAAGTATATTTTTCAAAACAAAAACGAGATGTATTTTGACCTCGCATTATGACTAAACGTAATTGTCTATTAATCAACTTGTTTTCTAAGTTAAAGGCTGACAGGAAATTCCATATGAGCGTCAGTTCTTACTTCATCTCTGTCAACAGGGTGATTTAAAGAGTGCTCTTTGGACTTCACTAACTTCGCTCTTTTCACGTTACTAACTATGCGCAAAATCTCCTTAAAACGTACTACAGAGCCAAAATTTTATGGTAAATAAGACCTCAAGGAATTGTCAGCATGTGCGAAAGTTTGAGGCCACTAAAGCCAGAAATCGCCCCTCACTCTGAATACGAAAACCACAATCTTCAACGAGAATTCCTTTGTCAACGCTACATTTAATTTAAATTGACTTTACACAAATGATTAATGTTTAAATCTCCGGAAACGTTGTTCTTAAAAGGAAAAAAACACCTCCCACAAAGGTAATAAACAAGTGTATGTGACTGGAATTCTCAATGAGATGTATTTTTGTTCGAGGATTTTTAAGCTTTTAATATCCTTCAGAATAAGATGCTACTTAAACTTAACCGCTCTCGAGGAAGGGCCAACACTGAGGTGCCTCGCCGAATTAAGGGTTAATCAGTGGCTGACTATTGTCGTGTTTTATTCCGTCAAATAATTACGGATTATTTACGACAGTGACTACGCGTTTGTTAAACAAACGTTTGTTATACTCAAAATTAGCTTTTTCATCGCAATGAGTATGCAAATTTGTGACAGCTTAGGTTCTCTTAGTTGCTAGGAAAACTAGAAAAAAATAAACGGTAGCTTTTTCATTTTGTGTACCGTTTGTACGTTGTTGTGGACGTATTTGTGAAAATCATGGTTGTACTGATCAAAGTAACGCTTTATTCCGTCAAATATTTCACTGAGTTTTAATGATATTAACCCTGAGTTTTTGATTGATCGAGTAAGTTTGACCTCAATTAGCTTTTTATGGTCAACAGAGCTTCTCGGTTACTGCAAAAACTAAAAGAACGAACATCAGCCCCGTAGTTAGAACTTACCTAAGTGAAAATCAAGGCAGGGTGGAGTGATAACAGTCTTTGGGGTGAAAAAGCTTCTATGAGTTGAAAGAATGTGCGGTCGCTGATTGCATGAAACAACTTGTGAAACTCCACCTTTTTTTTTTGTTTTTTGTTTTTGTTTCATTTATGACGTCATAAATGGACTCTGAACTGTTTGTGAGTTGCGCGAGCAAAAATTGTTTCTTGTTTCAGTGTAATGGGATTTCTTATTCTGAAAAAAAAAAAATCTTAAACACTATCACTGTAAGACGACGAACAATCGAGAATACTTTAGAATAACTCGGCCATAAAACGAATTTGCAATCAAATCTAGCGTAAGAAGTTTCAAACCCACAGCAAGATTTCACCGCGCACTGCTCGGTGCCTTAAAAGGAATGGTATTATTGTGTCAAGCCAACTCAACTTGCACGTGCGGTACAACATATTTTTCATATTGTTTTTTTTTAAATTAAATTGAGTCTCAAATAACGTGGTTAATGGACAGTCAAGTAAACAAAAAACACTTAATTCTTCAACTTTCTCTTTTTTTCAAGATTTCATTTCTTTGAAATCGCTTCGAAGACTGGAACATTCAGGAAATATTTCAGCTGAAAACTGTACGTTTATCGTTGAAACAATATTACGATTTTGAAAGCTAAATAGGAAATGGTTTGCAGCCTTCTTGCCGGTTATATTGATTTATAAATTCCACTAGTAGAGTGGATAAAAAAATTCAAAAGATCGGACAAGAAACGGAGAGTGACTAAAAAAATAAAAACAAAAACAAGAAAAAACACCATCTCAAATTTACGTTAAGTGATGTTTATCTGATAAAATCTGATCGATTTAAAAGCCGATTGAGGCTTAAGTAGGTTACGATTAAAAGCTTTTAAAACACTTTGACTTCCTTAAACTCAACCTTACGATTGAGATGAACCAGAGAAATATTATCATGATAAACCCACCGAAGCAATTATAAAGTAAAAATCGTGCTCGCGACCGCACCTTAGGTGAAAATGGTATCTGTGAACGCATGCCAAATATTTAGGGCTTTAATTATATTTGACTGAATTAAGTGAAAGGCTGCTCTTATCTGTGGTTTTTAAGATAAGAATAAAGACTAATTCAACTATAAATAGTATCACGTTTACCACCGACCTCAGAAGGTCGCCCAGTTATTACGGCGGCAAATCTTCACAAACATCACCGCGTATAACGTTTTAAACCGTTCTTGTTTATTTTTTATACCCACAATAAAGTGAAACGGTTTCAAAAGACCCCAGCAAAAGTTCTCACGTTTTATTTAGGGTGTATATCAAATACTATGGTTTATCACCATTTAAACGGGGCTCTCAACCTATATCGGTATATTGCGGGAGTTCTTAAAAATAACAGTTTTGATGCGCAACTGCCAATGTCTAGGCAGCGTGAACTGTTTCATAGACTAACTTTTTTTTATCGTAATGCTTTAAGTATGACAAAAGGCAACTAAAAATCTTTCTCACCTGATGCATCGACGACCCTATCTGTTCTTGAATAAGTATTTTAACCCCCATAATGAGAAACTCATTTTAAGCCGATTCACTCCGTCTAAAATAAATTTTACACATCGTTTTAAAAGCGTTTCAATTTTGTCAACTTTTCCTCCACCGCATCATAAAAACAACGTCCCTCCTACTTCTTTTATTGCACCACTCTTTCTATACAGAAAATATTTATTGGGGATCTTAAAAAATTGTGAACATTAACAAAGCCTGACCACAACACTGGGAACTGCGTTCCCAGCTCTTTGCGAGAAGTGCGTGGGTTCTTTATCGTCCACTGCTAACCAGTACAAAGAAGCTCACGGTTTATCGTCCTTAGCCAAGAATGTGATACCAAAAGAAGTATTGTTTGCGTGGTGGTGAATTCTTCGGTCGGCACGCTAGCGAAACGCAGTGACACTTTTCATTAATACGTAGAAGATGAGTTACGAGCATGATTTACCGCAGTAATTAATTCAGTTCAACAGCCCTTTCGAACTAAACAGAAAATAAGCTCTTTTTTCAGCCGTTTTATTTCATTTGTCTCAAGACCTTGCGATTGATATCTGCTAGAGCAATAAATTAAATGAACAGAGGGGTTAAAAAGAAGGAAAATCACGATTCACATTCCTAACGAGCCTGTTCGGCCATAGTACACGCTGCCATTTTCTCCTTGTGCACGGGATCCTCCCACGCGCTAATTACACTCCGTAAAGATGGATTTTCAGTGCCATGCACGTTTTTCCGTTCGTAAAAAGGACGTAAATTAAGCCAGCTGGGAGATGCACAAAACAACCTGATCCCACGTGGTGCAATAATGATTTGATTGATTGATTGCTGCATCACGAGGAAATCTCAAAGGTCTCCGCGATTTCTTGTACTAACTCTTTCATCAAGTGGATTCGAAAAGCCAATAACTTTCATCACTAAGTTTTTCCCTACGTCACTTCTGCTAAAAATGTTCGGAACTTTGCTCCTCACTAATCGACGTACGTAGGTTTGATGCTGCGCAGTTTGACTTGTACTGTGACTGGCATTCCTGTTTGTGCGACAATAAGACTTAGAGGCATTGCAATCTTTGCTCATGGATTTTCTGTGTATGTGTGAATAGGTACGCTGCTTTCACAAGATTACTTGACAGTTTTCAAGGAGTATATCACCACATTCATGGATTTTTATTCTTCTCTGTGTTCAATTTTATAATGCATCAATTCAGTGTCCGTTATACAGAAAGAGTTTATAGGATTTCTTGATCGGCCTTACTCTAATTAAAAAAAGTTTCCAACGTCGCTTTTCTCTTCTATTTGCAAAAGCGAGGGCGGAACACTTCAAAAATAGAAAATACGTGGGAACGTTGTCTCCGAATTTTCCGCATTCGGAGACAGAATCTTCGATTAAACCTCACAAAAATGGTGTCAGCAGAAAGGTAAAACAAGGGGTATGAATGTTGCAACATTCTTTTAATTATGTTGCTGCTTCAGTCCTTTGCAACTGGAAATAACTGTCCAGACTGGAAATAACTGTTCACAAACTTTTCACGGTTGTTTCATCACAAAATAAGACCACACTCTTCGCCACCAGCGTACTGATGACCCTCTTAGGAAATCGGAAGACTCACGAAAAGCTTGCTGACTGTACCCGACGTTAATTTTTCAAATTTTTCTAGTTCTCCCACTGACATCCTACGTCGGGAGCTCATTGCTCCTGCCTGCATGAGTTATTACGCACGTAAAACGATAGAAGATGCGGTCTGTTGTTTAATCCATATATGGTTAGAACAGAAAGAAGCTAACGGATGCATGAAAAAGAAAATTAAAGTTTTAAAACAAAACATAGAATACCTTTCATTGGCTCAGCGTGGTAGAGAGAGCAGAAGTTGCCTGCAGTATATTATAAAATGTAAATACTCTCTTACCAATTCTTTCGAGTTGAATTTGGATATGTGAGGAAGCACTACGTTAACAAAAGTAACTAAAGTTTTAGACAACATTCAACTCAAGTGAATTAGACAATTATGTTTGACTTTCCCGGTCGAGTAAATGTAACGAGTCGATACAGTAGACTGCGTCCAATAAAAACCCAATAGTTTGACATCGTACTAGAAAAAAAGTGAAAATTTGAGTCATCTCATAACCCATTAAAATAAAGAAATTCGAAAGGATGGGTCAAGAATGAGTTAAAATTCGGCCGGAATGTACTGCCCTTTTCTGGACTTTAAGTGAATAGAAATGTAGTTTCCGCAACCTTCAGCTACTGAATCGTGAGTTGACTAGCAAAAGGAACAGTCATGGTGGGATTATTAAAAAAGCTACAGAACCATTTTACAGTCAATTTTGGCATCAGAGCATCGCCTTTGAATACAGTAAAACCAAACCCTGAAATATTCGTGGGTTCTCAAAGATTGACAGGGATAAGTTGAAATATCCTGAGAAATCTCGAGTGTTATCTTAAGAATCTTGCATATCTTTGAAATATTGTAACTTTTTTTAATGAAGTGAAATGCAATTAAGAATACCAAACTTCCTCGATCAAACTTCTTTTCCTTCAAAATATTAGTGTCCAAAAATAAATTTTTCATCGAACAAAATGAAAGTAAACGCTGCAGAAATCTACTATGAACACATGCAAGTTGCATTAATGCGCCCTCTCCTGGCAGCGCTAAAAAATCCATCTCACAATCTCTCCCAAATCTTTCTTTTTTTCCTCAATCACACGCGCATTACTTCTGTAATATTTCTCCAAATTCCAATGTAATATGGTGTACTAGTCCTCGGAGATGGCAATTTTTCTGTAGCTACTACATCATTAGTCGAAGTTCTTGACGAGGTTTCTTTGTTACGGGTTAAAGTCCTTCGTCTCGTTGTTCGTATCATTGTTTTCTCAGTCTGAGACGAGACGATTTTTGACTGCCGAGATAACTTTGGGTGGGATTTACCATAATAATGACGTTTGTAAAATTCATTCGTGGTCTGATTTGTAAGAACAAGGTAGAAATGAAAAAAGGAGAATCCTGTCATGGCCACACCAAAGAACAAAACAACAAGGAATAGTATTGCCAGCAAGGGTTGCCGAACCAGCAAATACTGCAAGGAAAAGATAAAAGGAGTTACTGCTGCAGCAATTTCTGTCGTTGCAAAGATTTTCAAGAGATTGACGAAAGTTATTCAGGGTTGCCCTGGTTTTGCTTTAATTCGCTTTGTAATTGGTCTAGAAAACACGCGCCACTTTGTCAGCCAATCAGATCTGACACTAAGGTCATTTCGTGGCTTGGCGCTTCGGGTAGTTTCCTAGTTTTTACCCCGAGGTCTCATTTTCTGCTCGTGTTATTTTCCTATGTTCTGATTGGCTGTTATGATTGGTTTTGGTTTTATGTCACTCGAAATGCATACTCAAGTGTATGCATGCAAGTATGTATTGTCCTACTGGTAGATATGCTGGACGGCAATTTGAGAGGTCTGGGTTAGAGCCCTGGATGAGTCATTGTGTTGTGTTTTCAGGCAAGAAACTGTTCTTCTCCCCCAGTGCCTCTCTCCACCCAAGATTATTAATGGTAGCAGAAAATTGGTATGCAGGGAAATTTGATGAATTTCTAGTGGCTGATGGTGATGGGATGCATTCTACCTAAAGGTGTCCCCAAGGGTATAAATGAGTAGGGTTGAACTGTAGGTAAAGGCTGACAAAATGCAGGGGAATACCCTGTTAGGGGCCAATCCCTCAGATGAAATATTATTCCAAGATGTTTCATGCTAAAGAGGCCAGAATAAGTTCCAACAGCTATGCAAGTTGGCCTCAGACACAAGATTTATCTATCATCTACTCTTCATCATGAAGTTCTGTTCATGAGATAATTTAGAGGGGTATGCAGTGGATCTTGTATGACAATGTAAATTATCCAATTTTTAATATGAATTACCTGGGTTAAAAATCTGATTCCTACAGGATAACGCTTTCCATCATAGGCCTCATAATTCATGGTGATCAGGCCTTTTGAGAGCACAATATAACCAAACACAACTGCTATCACAAGTGTCCCATACACGCAAAGTATTGCAGTACTTATGATGAAACACAAGAAGAACTTGTAGTTTTTCTTTCCAATGCAGTTGTTCACCCAGGAGCAGTGATGGTCAAAACGACTCACACACACATCACATAGAGCTGTTGAAATAAAATAATAGAGTCACCAGAACATGTCAATGGGTAAAAGCATAACTGGGGTGATGTCAGGCTGTATTAACCCTTTAACTCCCAAGATCTCATTAGAAATCCTCCTTACTGTCTGCCATACAATTCTTGTAATGTTGATTTTGAGAATTTGGCATTTGATCAACTTATGATCCCCTAATTGATATTTTTCTTTATTCTCATCACTTGTAGGAGAAACTCTGTCTTGGTCTCCCATGGGAGTTAGAGGGTTAAACAGGGTTCTCTTTCAATTTGTAATAATATACAAGAAAAAAATTGCACATGTCTGATAAGCTGAAAATGTTAGTGCATTTTTAATGTAACTTGAGTGCAAAGTCTTAACAGGAGTGCAAACAATAAAAATTTTATGTCAAAATTTTGTCCATGTAGATATTCTGTAATGCTTTTTTTCACATAAATCATTAACATGATTTTGAGTGCAAATAAACATAAGTAAGTTTAGTTGTCTTTGAAAAATTTACTTGCACTAATTAACACAAAATTGTACTCAAAATCTCATTGTTATCTACACAAACAAGCTGCTGTTGCCATCATAGATGGCCTAATGCTGAGCAAGCTGGACTCCAGGTGAAGAGGCGTTGATTCAAACCCCTTACCTTGTCATGTTTCTGTGATCTTAGGTAAGACACTCAACTCTCTACACCTTGACATCAATATGGTTATTCTCCAAACTTTCCTCTCTACATTTCTTGTCATACATGGGGAGAATTTGTTTCAAACAGTCAAGAGCCTCTTAAGAAGAGGGGGTGAGGGCACTGGCGTCATTAGAAAATGCAAAACCATAGAAAAAATTCATCCAAAATTGCAAAACCAAAAAAAATTTGATCAAAAGCCAAAAACCCTATGCAAAACCATCAAAACTGATAAATTTTCACATCCCAGTTGTCAAAACCCTAATCGATCCACAACAGTGGTGACAAGTGGAGCATACAGAAGTTTTGCAACTATTCCAGATCAGTAGAGGCCCATAATTGCCACTCAGATCAAAGAGAAAACGGAACCCAAATAGGAAAAACCAAAAACCACATAGATATTAAATCTGAAAACCTATTAGAATTTTTCACAAAAACCGAAAACCAAATGCTAAAAAATGGAAAATATGCAAACTGCATGAACACCAAAACAGAAAAACTGAAGTTTTTTGACACAACAATTGAAAAACCAATCTTAAAAAAAGACAAAAATGCAAAAGTGAAAATCCCAATGTCCCTCACCCTAGATAATGGTGATCAATTCCTTTGTTCTTAGACCATTTGGTTCAAAAGCAGACTTGAACTTTTTTGTTTTCACAGATATTAGTTGGTATTAAGTTTTACAGCCAATCAACATGCATGGCTGAACCTCTTAACCCAGAGTCCAGCATGCTAGCATCCAGGCCACCACATCTCCCACACACTCTTTTGGCACCTGTATGTAGTTTCAGATAGTGTCAAATAATTAATAACAACCTGGCTTGAACTTGATGTTTTAAAGAGACTACTGGGAGGTAATAGTTAAGTACATATCAACAATTAATGTACTTACAGCAATGTTTTGATCTTGCTGGCTTAATAAACTTGCATGTAGAACACTCTTGTGTTGTGTAATATACACCATCAGGGTTATAGTCATTCATGTACTCAGTGTGATTTGTCACTTTTATCACACCAGGATCATTTGTACAACAAACCAAAAACAGCATCACATTGATGGCTATAAGAATATATGTAACAATGCTAAATGTATTCATTTTGTCAAAGTAAGGAATGACTTTGAAGCTGTAGATAGCAGTCCCTCCACTCATAAGGAAGCCATAAAGAAGCTGAATACAAGGATTTCTAGAAAGAGACAAAATTAAATTATCTGAAATGAAAGTTTACAAAGTTATCAATTCAAAACACTCTAAATGTCAGCTTTAGAACTTCTCTACCAATTCCCACGAATGACTTATTTGATAAAATTAATTATCTAATGGGTAAAAAGTCTGGAGAAAAAATACAGCAACATCCACTACAAAAAACAGTTCAAGTTTCCTACCAGATGGTGATAGGCTTGTAATTTTTCAAATGTAAGTGTTATAACATGTGTGGCGTCAAAGGGAAGTGGAGAGAGGAAGGATTGATGTTAGAATGAGGCTGCAGTCTGCAGACAGTACGGCACAACTCGTCGAGATCTCATGCATGCAAAAGGGATTCTGCCACGTGGAATGTACGTTTAAGTAAGACAGGAAGAAAATTGAGCACGCATCTGCCATGCTCTGCAGACAGGTGTTAAGAACAAGGAAGCTGTTACCCTCATGTCAGGCGACTGACTTGTCACGCGACTTTTAAAAATCAAACACTACCTTGCTCCTAAATCAAAGCCATTAAAATAACTTAGCATACCTTTTAAACAAGAGATAAGTTGTAGCACTTCTTATGATGCCAGTTAAAGCTGCTGGAACGCACTTTTCAAAAGTAGACTTCGTCAAATGGGAAACCTAAATTAAAGATAAATAACATTGCTTTAATTTCATGGACAAAGACATCTACGTGCTTACTCAACCAACAAAGGCATATCTGACACAATTCCACAATTGCTTATTTCAATGATAGTTGATTAGTTTTGCTTAGCGTTAAAAAAAGACTTCACTATATATAAGCGCAGAAGAGCTACACAAAAAGACAAGACACTCACTGAAAACAATTTTCTTCGTAGAAAACCTACTAAACCAGTTCGATGAAAGTCAGTACTTCCAAAAAAAACTACATATGATAGGGTAACAAAAATTAAAGTATATATAAACGCCATGAAGAGAAAATCCATCCTTTTCGACTTTGACAAAGCAGACGATTGCACATCAGTCCGCATCCGCCATCTTTGTTTACCGTTGGAAAATATTTGATGTATGAATACATGTACGGTCCCGAAAACGACCACTGACTATCCTGTGGGCTCAAAGATTATTGATTGTTTTTCACGTTGTTATAGCAACTAACAATGAGCCAATCAGAAGGCAATCAGACATCTGTTGCATAGCGCGGACAAAACAGTTTCAGACTGTTTATATCAGAGAGTTTTACGTTTGACTATCATTTTTGAAGACAAGGACTGTTAAGGTAAGTTCTTTCGCTTTGGTGTCCTCGATTTTTCCGAGAAATATTCGTTTCTTGGCGAATTACGTCCTCCAACAGAGTGCAATCAGATTGCATGATCTCCAATTTCCCCTATCGTGACGGAGATATTGTACACGTTGCAAATTTTGTTTCAAGCAATTTTTTTGCTTTTCTGTTGCACTAGAATCGCATTTAAGCGAATATGAACATCGTTTCATTCCATTATTAGCTCTCTGTGTTCCTCACTAAGACTGCGGCTGATTTAAAACCACAGAATGGCTACGAAACTCAATTTTCTCTTTGCCACAAGATTTCATCTCGTGCTCAAGGCAACTTGCCATCAAATATCAAAGAGAAGCCTTTTTTTCTTGTGGACACAAACCTTTTTCAACCAAATAATTAAAACGTTCTTGTCTCCTTGTAGGATCAAACAATATGGCGTCTATTGTGTCTCCTATCGCACAACCATCAGGACCAAAATCAGTTTCTCGACCCAAGCGCTGGAGCGAGGAAGTGGAAGAAGGTATCAGATACTTCCTTTTCTTCTATGAACCTCACAATATTTATCATAAAATGGCTAACTATCATAAGATTGTTTTCCTCTATGACTTCTGAAGCATTCACTAACTTTCTTTGTGAAATTTGCTTTTTACTAGCTTACAGATTTCAGATCGCTGGCTATAGAGATGTACACGAATACCGCGATGTCAAACAAAAAGAACCTGTAAGTTCCTCGAGATTTTATTTACTTCAGGAGTGTGTATTGTTTTACTTCCTAGTCATGACCCTTAAGACTTCTTTTTTGCGAGGTTTGAAACAATTTATGCGCACAAAAGGAGACAGAAGAACCTTCGTAAATGAAATTACTGTGGTGTTTCCTACGTGAATACATGTAGGTATAATTCGGGTTAGGCGACCAAAATCCGTTTTCACTTCTAAGCAACGAGCTTCAGACCCTCTTTCCGGCCCCATTAGGTTGAAGTTCTGCTCAACCCTAATCTTTTTTTATCTACAAAGTTAAGCTTATCGTTAAGATAGTCGTAATTGCTTGATGAATTTTGTCAGGCTGTGACCCTTCGTGAGCTTCCCCATGCCCACTATTTATTTTGGGGTTATTGAGACACATACAACTGGTGCTCCAGAGTGCGTTTAATCTCCTATGAAATTCCAAAAAAGCGATTTCTAACGATATTCGTCTTTAAAAGAAAGGTACTGTGGACAAGTTAGGTTCATGCTGTTTGCTAAGGCTATCGATAGTTTACTCAGACCCATAATCTTCTTTGAAACAAACAGATTATAAATTCAAATGATAAACTTAAGTTCTCTGATAATGATTATGATCCTTGTGTTTCTTGACTTAGGATCGCTGGCCTCATAATGGCTATGTAAAGAAACTTCAGCGCAAAGATGGCTGCTTCATTTACTTCGATAGGACCAGAGAATGCACTGACAAAGATGTTTACAAATGCAAATTGTATGGATATTAAGAGTGCCTTGAGGAAATTATATTGTTTGATGAACGTAATGTCAGATTGCACTTTACAAGAAGTAGCTAGGGAAAATCAAACTGAGCAAGATTTATTACAATTTATGAAAGCAGAATGAGGTTAAGAACTGAAAAATGAGAAAGTTGTAGCTGTTTTTAGTGAAATATTATTTAATGAAAAATTATTAAGTTGCAATTTCCTTTAGCCATAATATTTTACAATAGCTGTAAAAATGTCATTTGTATGTACCTACTGTAAAATTCAAACATTACTTTTAATATTAGTGATTATTTTGTATCAACTTAACTTATGGAGGAGATTGTGTACAAAGACAAATTTCACATAAGAATGTTTTTCTGTAATGCATTGTATTAATTAAAGTTCAATATAATTGTGGAAAATATCAATTAAAAACTAGCTTTTACAAAGGTTAAGAAAAATTTTGATCAGAAAATGATTTTTCTCAGTTTGTTAATTTAAGTTCATTTTCAATCTTATTGAAATGCATTTCTCTTGAAGTGCATAAGTAGATGGCAATTTCATGCTGCCTGTTGGCCAAAAAGTTGTTCACATAATTACTATCCCCCTCTAGCTTTGCAGGAATGCTTGTTTGTTGAAACCTGTCACCTCTTCCCCTTTGTTTACTGAAACCAATCAACTGAATTACAACGAGGAACATTTAACATATATGTTACACACTTTTATGCCCTTCATTCACCTCTTTTTACATAGGTAGGTGACTTTGTGAACCAGTCATTTTTTACCATGGGGGGGGGGGAAGGGAAGTACATGTTTTTTGGGAGGAATAAAGAAGGGAGGGGGGAAAATCAGTTTTTGCCAACAGATAAATGTAATGACTGACCAGTTTTAAACTAGGTGTTGCATGCTTTTCAAAACTCAATGTTGAGTTTTCTGCATCTTGTGGCCAATAGTTATTACAATGTTTTAGTGTTTTTCCATGGGAGTTATTACTGTCTGATGGTTAGTATAACCTATTGTGCAAGTACCTGCAAAAATATTCATTTCTATTTTACACAACACTATTTCTATCCACAATTGACAATGGACTAGTTTATTGAGAAAATTTAAATGATAGTGCTTTGTAGCCAAAGTTTGTAAAAACATCAATGTCAGCTGAACAACCACCCACTGCAAGAACCTGAAAAAAAAAAGTAAGTGTTAATTGTAACACACAAGGCAAAATTAAGAATTCAAGGACAAACTTATTCAGGTTTCAATATTATCATGCGATTAAGTGAACTTTAATAAGCTTATCTTGCTTTTTAGGCAATTAAAAAAAAAGGACTGAATGAATATCCTGTGGGTAGGTTTTCTTAACATCCTCTGTAAAAAAGGAATAAGAAAATTATGACCAAATTCAGCATTCAACTAATGTCTGTTAAGCAGCATCTGAAGATGACTACAACACCAATCCAAACATTGAACAGACCCCCAATATTAAAAGTTACATATTTCTATGCTTGACTGTTTGAACTTAATAACAAAGAAGTTTTAACTAGAAGCATCAACTCTGTTTTTGATTCCCATTATTTCCTGTGTATTTATTATCAAATTGTGATTTTCCTCAAAGCTGCCTCCAACTGGAAGCCTGAAAAGGAAATCCCTTTATGACTTGTACACCCCCTTGGTGTAAAGTCATTAAATCAAAACAATTATAATTAGCAAAAGAACAGATTGGTATCCATCAGATAAGTAAAAGCAAAACATACTCTGCAAACCACTAGGGCCCAGTTGTATAAAGGGTGGATAATGCTATCTAATGCATAAGTGATTGCAAATGTACCGATATATCCAGTAGATAGCATTATCCAACCTTTTGAACAACTGGGGCCAGACAGATGAACTATTTTTAGCTACCTTATTCTTTGGAGACTGGTCATTAATTTGCATGGTAAAAACTGAGTTTGGTGTGCAAGGAACATGTGTTTTTGGATCCCCATTTATCTGCCAGTGGAACACTGTTGGTTCTGACCCTGCAGACAATATCTTAAGGAGAAAAAAATTAACTTTCACATCAAAATGAAAATGTGTGAAAAAAAAATTTTTTTAAACATGTATCTTCCATCCTTTCAACGGAGCCAAGTTTCAACAGAGCTATAAGAAACTTCATTTGGTTAAAAACGTTTCAAGTAACACCACATTTTGGACACAACCAATGCAAAATCTTGTCGCATGTGATCTTATTCTCAAATCTGGTTGCTTTTCACAAGGATGTCTTTAAATGTCCCCATAAAAGTAACTCTTCATTTATGTTGCACTGTCTTTAATTTAACAAAGGATATAAAATTACCAGAATCCATAAACCTGTGCATTCATTTTGTAGTGTAACCGATGGATCAGGTTGTTATACATGATTGTTGGCCCTTTGACTCAGAAGCGTGATTAGCATCTAATTTCTCCTTACACTATCAGCCTGATTTACCCATTAAGGTGATGAAAATAAAGGCTGGAGGTGATCAATAACTGAAGAAGCTCTTGATTTTTTAAAACAAATTCTCCATGTCAGTGCTGTAGGAAAATTTATAGAAAACAGTATGGATAATATGCATTCTGGGGTTAGGGTGTTAACGGGTTAATAATTGTATTGTCGCTTACAAGGTCATCATGGAAAAGGGCAGACTGTTGACTAGAAGCTGTTTTCAGAACACTTGTACAATTCATGGACCTCAAATGCCACACCGACAGGGACGGGCCACCACCACAGACCTGTAAATGAATATATGTGTGTGTGAAGAATAAACACAACATGCAGGTAAGTCTAAGCAGCATATGGCAGTTTGTGGCCTCTCCCTATATCTAGGCAGTTTAGAAAGCCACAAAACTCTAGGACAAAAATTCATCTTTCAAATCTGCACTCTTAATCCTTACGGTATCAGCAAGCAAATGCTTTTCATTCAACTATTTACTCTTGTTTTCTCATAACTATATTCCCACCAGTAGCATTGCTCCATTTTCTGTATAATAAACCCACCCACAACCCACAACTCCTCCATTTGCTCTGACGAGCACCATGAGCCTGCGGATATGGTGCTATAGAAATCCCTATTATTATTATTATTATTATTATTGAGGGGGTTAACGCTCTGGACCTTAAGTTTTGAAACTCTTTACATTGGCCAACTCATTTGATAATGCTAAATTACCCTCTTATGCAGGTATTGCCTTATAAACAAACATTAAGACATGAGCCTAGGAAATTGGGTGAAGTACACAAGGTCAAAGACTATAGGCAAATTTCTTAGAATAACTATTGTGAAGCAAAATATTTGTATTTTTCAACTGCTGTTTCAAAGAAGTCTAATCACACAGCTGCAAAACTGTTCTTGAGGGAACTTACTAAAAGAAAACATTTAGAACAAACCCAACCCCCCCCCTCCCCCCCAAAAAAAATACTCATTTGCTCACCAGCCAGTCCTCACCCTCATCAACAGCAACACAACCTATCCAAGACCCCAAATGAGGTCTGTGTATATCCTGGTGTGAAGGCATAAAAAAATTAACATTTATCTTGCAAAACTTACAAAACCATGTACAAGTCATACGGTGTACTGCATTTATTTTATGATTTGGCCTGATACAGACTACTCAACAAAGTCTGCCATGCAGTTAATCTAAGTATGATTTGGAAAAGAAATAAAAATTTAACAAGTGAGAACCTGGTAGGAAATTAAAGTTGATGCAGCTAGAATTATTGGAGCTCAAGATGTAAAGTAAAAATGCTAAAAAAACCTAGTATATTTCAAAAAAAAAAAAAAAACATACATAAGTCTTAAAAAGCAATAAAATTGACTTTTTAGTCAATTAAGTACTAAAGAAAGAAAATCCACCAACTGTATAGCAAACATCTCCATTTTTACCTCATTTTTACAGGGTTCAATCATGTCAGTCATGGATCCTTTTGTTCTGTAATCTAAAAATTGGGCAAAACAAAAACAAAATTCTTAAAATGAGAACATAACAGTTCTTCACGTTTCAACCATTTTGGCCAGTAAAAGAAAATTGGTCAATGTGCCCGGCTTTAATTCACTGTATCACCTGATTAAATCCTTTACACCCTAACATCATTATGCATATTCTCCATACTGTTCTCTATACATTTCCTATGGTGCTGACAAGGAGAATTGTTCAACAGTCAAGAGCTTCTTTAGTTGGTGATCATTTCCTTTATTCTTGTGACATTGATGTGTGTTTCAGAGGGGATATTGTAAGGAGAAATTAGATGCAAGTAGCCTTTGGGGTTCAGAGGGTTAAAAAGTCTTCCCTCTCTACTTGAACACAGGGATACAGTATATGAATGAAAGTGATCCTCGCAGTGATGTGCACTACTTGGGCAGTATTTATTTGTCTTTATCCACAGTTCAAATATATGACTTTCATATATTCTTAACCGGATACAGTATATCTTATGAACCTTGTTTTCTAAGTCTGCACTGTAAGTTATGGAACCTTGTTTTTCCCGCTCAGATTCATAGCCTGTGTGCTTTGCACTTGGGCCATAAATCCAAGCAGAAAAAACTTGGTGTGTAACTTACAGTTTGAATCAAGAACACAAGGCTAGTGTAAGGCATTGAACTTCAGTGTAACTTCATACCCCATAATCTTACAGTTCCATCTTCAGCTCCACTCACACATTGACCGTGTTTTGTTCTGAGAGTAAGGCACTGAATATAATCTGAGTGACCAGACAATGTGTTCTAAAAGACACAGTCAAGTAATAAAGGTTAATAAAAAAATGAATAAATATTTGATACTAAGGTAAGATCACTTGATGAAGTATTCTTTGACAAAACACCATTCTTTAACTAAATTAAAACGAGAAATGTAACTTTCTTTAAAGATTACCTTACATGTTCCAGACTCAAGGTCCCACATATAAATATTATTGTCCCCACAGCCTGAGAAAAGTGTGTCTTCCTATAAAAACACAGTGTACATGTATAAAAACTACAGTAATATCGAATCTATAAAGTGCCTTCAAGTTTTTTAACAGCCAATAACGGACAATCAGGAACAATAATCTAATTACTATAGTTTTTACAACCCTTGCACTCTGAAGATCTTCTTGTAAATTCTCCCCTCTAGCCGAGACATGTTTCCTTTTAAATTGGTTACGAGAATTTGGTGTCAGATCGTAATAACAACTTGTAGCTGATAAGTTTGAGTATTCTCATTTCCTGGTAATTTAGTGTTAACAACTGAGTTGAAAAGGTAAACTGGCCACTGTAAAGAGTTTAAAGGTTACTGTTTCAAGAGGTGGCCAATTTTTGTTTTCAACTCAGTTGTTAACACTAAATTACCTGTTATCCTCTCTCACCAACACAGCACCGCAGTTTCTTTAGAAAATTACCCCCTTTATTCTCATTTCCTGTTTGCTGGATAATGTATGGACATAACTATTATTGGGACATGGTCTATCACAATTACTTCTGGGAGTAAAAACGTGAATAACACTTTATCATCTTTGCACCTTTATATCTTCTATGATCAGACAACAGTTTTGTAGGGTGCAAGAGAAACATGAACTTTGGTAACAAACTGTAGCTCCTTCAATGCATGTTGATCTCATGTTCAGCCATCAAAAACAAACAACTACTATTTGCATGCAGAAATTTGTCCGAAGTTAATACATGTAGCCAAAAAAATTGCCAAAAAAAAAATGTACTAGATCAAGTTGCTAAACATTCCAAACTTGTGTCAGATTTGCGTTTCCAAAAGAGACAGAGAAATTGAGGGGGTGTTCAGATCCGTGTATTACAGACACAATGTGGGATTGGTTAAGAATTACTGTTGATCAAACAAACATTGGGGCCTTTCAATCTATGATATGTAATACATACCTGCTCAGAAAATGCCAAAGCATTGGTTTCAGGTATATCCAGTGAGGCTCTAAAAGAGGATCAACATTCACAGGTCTAAAAAATAATCCTTAAAATAATCATGGACAAAATGTATTATTATGTCAAAAAAATCATTTTCAAAGGGCCTTTTCAGAACTCATTCTCAAATCCAATGATTTTCCAGATTTACGAGGAAAAACCCATTAAACCCATAGCTCACTGTGAGAGTACAAAGATCATAGTATCATACCATTTACACCCTAACATCAGTATGCATATTCTCCATACTGTTCTCTATACATTTCCTAAGGAGCTGAGTATTGAGTATCTGTTTGACAATCCAGAGCTTCTTTAGTAGTCGATTATTTCCTTCATTCTGATGACCTTAATGTTTGATTCAGGGGTGATATTGTACTGAGAAATTTGATGCATGTCACTCTTTGGGGTCAGAGGGTTAAATGCATTTGTAAGCAAATAAACAAAGACAATGAAGGGATTCCCAGGTTAGTGTAAGTTTAACAGATTATCTGGGTGTACAAAATGTGATGAAGGGATGGGGAATAGGCATGTATTGGTAAACTATGTGTAAATAAACTACCATGATTAGAAAACAAGATAATTATCATTTTATGTCTCTTAATTATAATAAAGAACCCCACCTGGCAGCTGGAGGTTGCAGTGTCCAGGCAGGTGAAGGAGCCTAAAAGTTTTGGAGTACGAATTAGAAAAAGGCTGTAATACTGAATGGAAATACTTAGCACAAAGAGGTTTGGTGGAATATCACACCTTTTAAATACAGTGTAAATATCCTTAAATCTAAGACAAGAATATGAGCAGAGACATGAAAATTTGGTCTCACTTCACATTTTGGGGGGCACTCAAGTTTATATACTGAATAATTTAAGTTTTATGTTTTTTCTCTTCCTTTATCACCCTTTGAACTAAGCTTGTGTATGGTATCATAATGTATAATAGCTTAAGCATTAACTCTGACAATGTCTAACACTCAAAATGTCAGCTTTGAAACTCTTAATGGTGGCCAATTTACTTTGACTCAGTTGATAATACCAAATGACTCTGCTATACTCTTCCACCAATGTAGCACCACAGTTTCTTTAGAAACTTAACTCTTTTTTTGACAGCTGAGAGGTTGTACACATGGTCAAAGGAATCCCTAGTATTCAAGGTATATAATTGATTGTACATAAGCCAAGTGCCTCTTTCCCTGCTAGAGCTTAGCTCGGTTTTCATACTAGGAAACTAATGAGAGTAACACTGCTTTCTGTGAATATGGAACTATTCCCTCACCCTCTTCACCTCAAGAAAGTTTTGTCAGGCCTCCATAGCAGTTCACTGGGGTGGAGAAAGGTACTTTGAGGGTACAGCATCTTGCCCAAGAACACAACACAATGTGTCCTTCAGGATTTCAAACCTAACCTTTCCACAGAGAGTTCACACTATCAACCATATATCCACCATCTCTCCCTAATACTGAATTTTAATTTTTAATTTTCCATCAACAAATCTTAAATTATCTAGACAGATATTCACCTCTGTTTTATCAAGAATTTCATCCCATCGCCATCCATGTATTTCAGATGAGCCACCACTAAATATAGGTTACAAAATAAGTTATAACTGAACAGCAATGCAAAATAAACAGCCAAATAAATTCATAAAAAATGCTTGCTCACTCTTAAAAGACACATCATCTCCCTACTTAAAATTATTGCCTAAAAAATTGATCACCAATCAGGAAAGAGTCACAATCAAATACCTGATTAGAAATTTATCTGTAGATATTAGACTGTAAATTGGGTTGCTGTGACCTGAAAGAAATTTCAATGTTTTTTTTTTTTTTAAAGAGAACTCAACACAGCTTTTACATCAACTATGCACCCATTAACCACAAAGTCACATTGTTTTTCAGTACTGGTCTCTAGCACTGAATGACCTCATATTGAGGTCATATTGCTGAGTAAACTTTCCTGTGGCTATAGACAATGGTTTATGAAAGAATTATGAATCTCCTTTAAGTGGCCTTGTTTTTAAGAAGTGTATTTTCTGTGGTAAGATCAATTATATTCCAGTATAAATCCAGTGTAATCCAAAATATATGCTGTTTGTTTTCTTCCCAGCTGAGCCCAGTTGTTCAAAGGTGGATAATATGATCAAATAAATAAAATGCTATCCAGCGCATGGGTGTCAACAAAGCTTACTGTGCTATCCACCAGAAAGACATTCATGCAGTGGACAACTGGGACCTGATCCTCCAGCAACGATCAAAAACAAAACCAAAAAAAAAAAAAGGAGTAGAAATGGGTGCTTGCACTACACTGTACATAACTCTACAAAGAATATCAAGACATTTGTTTTTGGATGCATCATCAGAACAAACTTTGCCAAGGCAGGTCAGAATATGCATGGCATCTTCTAGAATTGCACTACATATTTACATTACCAGGTATATTCAAAGAACAGAAATTGATCTTGTTTGTGTTACAGATACCGTGCCCTTCTGGACATTATAAGACTGGTACACTTGAAAAGTAAGTGGTAGAGCTACATGCATACGTATAGACTCACCTTGGAAAAATATTACTGGTCTCTTCTTGTCGGATGAAGCATCGGGTGCCAGAGCAGAAGTAATGCTAAAATATTTACGGACATAGAGTTGTTTAGAAAAATTAAGAACTTAGAGTAATATAAACATGCAACCTTGATTTGTGATTAAATCCAAATCGTAATGTGGCTTCATTGACACATCGTGATTTCACGTTAATCTATTGAAAAAACCAACAAACAGACAGACGAATACACCAAAACGACCTTCACCTAAAAACCGCAATTTGCCCAAAGTTGTTGCACGCCGCCAAGAAATTGCCACATGGTGAAAAGGCCACTGCAAACACAATAGTGTGAAGTTCCAGGCGCTTCTGATAGATCTGACTCTAAAATAAATCAGAGTTCACATCCTTCTCGTCTTAATCTGCTTCCTTAGTCTTTGTTATTATCAAAAAAACATCAAATTTCCATTAAGAGGCCTTACCTGAGAGTCTGCCGCCATCTTTGTATTTGCCGCTTTTTGGGAAAACCGCTGAAACGAATACAACTTACGAATGGAGGTGCATAAGCAAACCAAAGCTAACCAACATCTACGAGATTTTCTTCAGTATGAAAGACTTAGAGGCTGACAAAAAATCAATCAGTGAGCGATCAGACATAGCGATAAATAGCTAGAATTCTATTTTTAGCGTAGGCTAAGTCTACATCTTTCAAACCGGTCTGTTGTTACACTATTACATCGGTAAAGAATGGAATTTTACTTGATGATTGTAATCTAGCTTTAAAGCTAAGCTGCAAAACCACCACTTATGAGGCTCTGGACTTATACAACATAATTTGGGGTTAGAATGGGCGTAGAACTGGAAGGGAAGAGTCACAGAATGGGGAAGAAAAAAAAAGCGCTTGGAGATGACTTTCAGCAAAAATTGGTCAAAATACGAACGTTGTCAATCAACTGTTTTTAATGGAAAATCACATTTTAACATGTAGAATAAAATTAATTATTACAAATAACTTGTAAAAACAGAAGGTTGAAATTGTAATGGAAAACAATTAAATAAGGTGTAGAATCGTTTTGAATTTTGAGATGCGTAAAGCGCTGTGTCGTTGTGGGCTGCAGTGACTGGTATTTAATTAAGTAAAGTGGTTGGAAATTCCACGAAAATGGTTCTTTATATTCTGGTATCTAATCTTAACTTCGCGTTGCACTTTTCGCGACAGTATATTCTAAATCAAAACACTGATGAAAACCTCTCAATTATATACAAAGAGCACTAGCAACTGACCACTCTACACGTACGGCAATTTGTATACAATTTGTATACAATTTAAGGGTCATTGGTTTTCCGAAAGTATAAACCATGCTATAGCTAAATCGATTGTCCAATCGAGGCATTCAAAACGCATAGTTAGCAGGCCTCAGCAGATGGAGAAGAAGGAAAACTAGTGCAATCCTAGATTACCTTCGATAATCAAAAAGTCCTCGGCATTGATCTAGACTATTTTTTAGCCGAGGATTTATTTGAAGTACTTTGAAACGCTATTCTTAGAATTTAAATATCTTAAATCTTCCTGCAGTGAGATCTTAAGTTGTTTCATCCGTTCTTAACTATCTTTACTGCCGAGATTATGCAATCTGTTTGAGTACTGTACTTTATTTCAAACTGGTCGATCTTTTGATTTAAAAGCAAAGGTTTGAGAACATGTGGGCTGATTTAATGCGTTAAAAAAGACCTTGAATCTCATAAGAAGTCATCATAAGACCACGATTTTTAAAGATGATTTCATCTGATTATTCAAGTACGTCGGTATTAAAAGACTTTGTAGAGGAATTTAAAATCTTTGTCCATTTTTAGTAACGATCAAACTACGCTTCATCTTAAAGAGATATTTTACAAACACCACCCTTGGAGACCACTTTGTGTTTTCTCTGTCAGCCAGTTTGCCCCTCAAGTATATCCCCCTTAGAAACAGGCACTTCTCCTTTTTCAACCCTTCCCCGTGTCTTCCCTGAGTTTTTGTATTTCTTCTCAGGGAAAATCTCCCCATACAACTCTTCAGTTCGATCAATAAGTTTTTCAAGTCGGTTCTCCAGCTTTGAAACTGAATCTTCGTGCAGACCTGCGACATCTGAGGTTAGGTGGCTCTTGGTAAGCACGTTGACGGCTTTGACACGAGACGTAGCCGTCTCCCAAAGGACCTTGCCTCGACTCTGTGGTCTCCGAGTCTTTCCGATTCCCGACCACAGCTTAAAGCGCTCGATGATGAAGTCGACGATTTCATACTCGTTCGATTGCTTGTCATTGTCGTGCTTGACGACGATGAACGAGTCCACCACGATGGAAAGGAACATGTTGATGAGCACAAACGACATCATGAACATAAAACCGAAGAAAAAAAGAGGACCGAGGACGCGATTGGTGTCACGCATCTCAAAGAAGGCAGTCCTTCCCAGCATAAGGCTTAACAGAGACGTCAGCGAGGCCATGATGCTGCGGTAGTTGTACAGAACGGGTCCGAACACTAACGACGCGAACATCGTGTAAGCGAGAAAGACGATGCCCCAGATAATGCTGAACATCAGCAGTGGGTAGTACGCGTACTTAAGTGTGGAGGACAGGAGCGAGAACCGCTTGTTAAACCGGAGGAGCTTGTTCAGTTTAATGTTTGCTAGGAGAACGATCATAGCCAGGACAAACGTGTACGTCTCGTTCCAATACCCTGCGAACTGAAAGCTCTTGAAGTTGAAAGGGTCGTGTCGCACTAAATCCAACACATTTCTAATGGTGAGCGTGCGATAAACATACATCGCTATGGCAGCGAAGGTAAACAAACTGATCCCCATCTCCACACAGTTCCAAAACTCTTTCAGGTAAGCCTGGATTCCAAGTTTGTAAATATGTTTCACTTCACGATAAAAGAAAAACAACGTGAACAACACAAACACGACCTCGATCGTTAATACAAAGAACATGATGGTCTTGGTGAAGTCGTACATGCGCGCAGTCTGGATGCTAACATAGGGAATAGCCGCGCCAGTGGCGGGATATTCTGCCGCCAGAGTAACAATAGAAAACAGGTTACTCTGTGCATTGTATATTGTGAATTCAGTCAGCACAGCCCGTGTGCGCCGCTCGATCCACATATTTTTCTCAAGGACTCTGACACGTCTGAAGTTCTCCAACCCAGGTTCAAGAACAATTACGTACCTGTGGAAAGAAAATTTACACGAATGTATTACACTAAAAAAACACAATGGTGCAACAATATGGTCAAATTTGGAAGAAAGAGAAACTCGCCTTTGGTTTAACTCCAGACAATGACTGTGCGATTAAGAACGGAAAGCATTTTAACTAGTATGTCCATGAATGCACATGCAAGTCTTTAACCCGTTAGAAAACAAAATTGTGAAAAGCAGTTTTTATTCTCTTTGGGAGTAGACGGGATCTTCTTTAGACATTATGTGGCTTTGAGCAGAAACAGAACTAAACAACTGTGTCCAGACAAGAAATCCACGAGAGTTCTTCTTTTCACTGTGGGAACACACATGGCTCAAAAAAGAGCTGATATTTTTCAAGTTCATCATATGATTTTACAGTATTTATCTTAACCATATTTAACCATTTAAATCTTAGAAGTGATTTTCAAACATTAACTTCCAACCCTATTATATACGTAAATTACCCAGCACAAAGGTAACAAGAATACTCAAACTTATAAGGTACAATTTGTGATCTTAATCCATAAAAATTCGTAAAATGTGTTGCTGCAAGAGGGGAGAATTAACGATCAGATCTCGGTGCTGAAAGGATTAAGTATCCTTTCCTTGACGTAAGTCTACACTTGCAGATTATTTGTTTAAAAGTCCTTTTTTAAATTACAATTCTCGCGCCAAAATGAATCAAAATCTAAGCGTAAGTCTTGAAGAGTCTGCCTTAATATTTTTTTTTTAGCTAGGCAATACGAGCGCGTGCTTATCTCTCGCGATCGACATTTTACGATAGTTAGCTTTAGAACAACTTTGAACGTACCCTCCTCCACTGTAAGTGGTCAGAGTGCCCAAGAAGGGGTATCCATCAAGCTGACTGCTGTTTTGATATCTCCACGGCATGTCATCCCAAGACACTGGAGTGTCGTATGTAGTTATGTTCTCCCATCCCTCTGTGTAATCATTCTTGTCGTTCTTGGTCACAAAATATTCTCCGTAGCATTCTTTTGTGATGCCATACAACTCGGTTGGAACCCGGCAGGATTCTGGGAATCAAATATGTTGTTATGAGTTCCATGGTCAGCATGGACTTAGTATAGGGGTGAGGTAGGGGAAGGGAAAGTCACTTGGCCTGTTGTGAGACACTAAGGAAGGGCCTGTTAGCAAGTAAATCTTTGGTAACCGCGCTGGATTCCTGATCCCGAGGTCTGGGCCCCGACACTGGCCAGATTATGGTAATATGTCATTGGCCAAGATAAGGTACCACCACAGTGCCTCTCTCTTTCGAGGAGAGATAACAAATACAAGCGAAATGCCACGGAAAGCTGACGAAATGCTTGCAGGCCTGACATGCATCCTGCAGGAGCGGTAATACCCGCAGACGATCCTTGCAACAGAAAAGCTGGATGAGCCTTGGTAAATGAAAAATTGCCGACATATAAAACAGACAAATAAACAAACAAGCAAACAAACCTCTTTTTACTCTGAGGAGTCTCATCCTTGCCCCGCCCACCATCTGACTGTAGCCATCCACCATGAACCCATCGGGTTTTCGTTCTTCGCCGTTGTACCATTTCTTGGGGAACAAGCTCGTCAAGAGCTCACTTTGAGTCCAATTCCAAAACTCTTTTTCATTTGTTATCTGTGGATGTGAACAAGAATTCGAATGACGTTATTTAAAACATATACTAGTAGAACACGATAGCAGGAACATTCATAGATACAAAATGGCCTTCAAAAAAGGAATCTTTTAAAGTTAAAATACTCTGTGAAACTAGCGAGGTCTCTGGGTCACTCGGAGTCGAGGCCCACAAGCTAACAAAGAAAAAGGCTTCCTCTCTTCAACTGGCGATGACGAATCCGTGGTCGAAGAGAAAGTATTATCTTGTAAAATTTTAGCAGCCAGACTGCGATGCAAGGATAAAAGGCATAACTCAATAGGGTGGATGTACGTATATATATATATATAACACCAGGGGAAAAGTCATTATTTATCGCTAAGGTCGGAAGATTTGGGAAGGAGGTTACGTGGTTTTCAGGGAGAATGCGGGAGGGGGGGGGGGGGCTTATCGTCGCTGACAGAGTATAAAAGTAGGACAGAATAAACTTGACTGCCAATTAGGGTGGATCATTAGAATACTATAGAGTCTAGGGAGGGGGGGATCAGGTGAATTTTATTGTGACACTACCAAGATCCTCTGACCCCTCGATGATAAATAACGACATTACATTATTCAGAGGTTTCATTTGGTACTCACTTTGGAAAAGTTATCTCCCATAATATCGAAAAGGTGTTTCGTCTGGAAGTAAGCTGATTTGTCTCTGTGCGTATAAGCGATCGTTAGCAACAGGGCGAGAAATATGTAGTAAGTGGCGACCTCGCGAATGACAGAATACATCTTTCGTTCCTTCATTCTCGCTGCTCTCATAGCAATCAGTCTTGCTTGGTCTGGAGGGAAAAGCTTCGCTTTCTTTGTCTTTGATCCTCCTGAGTTGAGGTCCGATTGTTGGCCGAGAAATTCTTCATCCTCGGCGAGTTTGAGCACCTCTTCAGTTACCTGAAATTCACCTTTGTCTGGCTTTTTAACGACCAGAGCAAAGAATACCGCCAAACCGAGCACCTGTGTCAACACAAAAATTAAAAAAGGGAGCACTTTATAAGTAAACTTCACAAGTAATACTGCATTGCATCGGTTTTTTTCAAATCTTTACAACGCTCTGTGATAAAACCAGAAAAGTCACGCCACTCTCTCAACGAATCAGACGCAAAACTAAAAACCAGTTTTCCCGCGCCTCAAGACAATTTTCTTTAACCTTATTTCAGTTCCTATCAATGAGTTCCTTTTATGTTTGAAGATTTGTCTTATGGTGCCCAATCTGTCAAGGAAATGCTGCAGAAAACACTTTCCTCTAAGGAGAACACTGTAATTTAGCATTCATAGTTCTCACTTTACTAGAAGGCAAGAGTAAGCGAGAACGAAAGTCGGAACAGAGCGTAAGAATTGTGAGTTGAGAAACTGCCCGGAGGCAGCTATACCTGAGGAGGAAAGAGCAGCCTTTTTCTCCACGAAGAAATATACGTTATGATTATGATACCCTTATGTGCTTTTCCATCGACATTTACCTACCCCTCCTTTCACGTATTGAATCCAATCTCAATCTCATTTTCTTCATGTTCCCCAATTTCCTCCATAATTTAACCTACTGATATGGTACTACTCTTTCTTATTAGCCCCATACATGTTTAATATCATCAGTTCTTCCCATTTCGTTCAGTAACTTGCTCGATGAGTGTTCTATCTTTTCATTGGGGCCTTCCTCTCACAACCACAATGAACCAGCAAAGCCATTAATGGACGTACAATGCTATGCTGCATCTCCATAACGGACCAGTCACTATTCGTCACCTGAGGGATGGGGGGGAGGGGAGGACTTCTGGGGTGGATCACATGGTTTTCAGGGAGAACGATGGGGGATCAGTCGTCACCAGCAGAGTATAAAAGGGGGGACTGTGGAACATTTGACTGCCAGTTAACTGCCAATGGGGTGTATCATAAGAACATTTACAGACCTTGTAGGAAAATCAAGGCAAATGTTAATGTGACACAACCAAAATCATCCGACCCCTCCCCCCCCGGCATTAAATAAATTACCGGTCCCTAAGAGAAAATGAACTAGGCGTCAAAGGCTTACCTTGAGGGGTTGAGTGATGAACACATCTTGAACAAAAGACACACAGGACGAAAATAACCACTGCAAGGACTTTTCGTTTTTAAACTCCATGCCGTAAAATACAATTACAGCGGCTGACCCAGCTGAGAAGATGAAGACGAAAAACCATGCCACGTAAACGAAGTAAAAAGGCAACGTGTTTTTCTTCTTGAACCACAACAGTAAGCGGCGTGCACGGGACGTAGGAGCTAAAAAAAGAGGGAAATGTCATTGAGTATTCCCTCGATGCCTTTGAATTTACGCAGTGTCGGCGCCGGTTATAAAATGATTCACAACGGTGGCGAAAGATAGTGGAAGAAATCAATGAAATTATTTTAGGAACAGATCACTTTTACACTCTGTTGGTGACGACTACTCTCCCCTTTGTTCCCCCTGAAAACTATACGACCCCCTTGCCTACCCCCCCCCCCCCCAAAGGAAAGAAAAGAAAATCCTCCAAGCCCCCAGGTGATAAATAATGACTACTCTTTAAAAAGTGAAAAAATAGGATAGATAGCAAGAAAAAAAGAAAAAAACCGGAGACGAATGAGACCGTTGTAATTCATGTAAGTGTTAGGCTCGCCGCCGTTTATGTGGATGTCACGTTATGCTCCCCCTTGGATGTCGTCGCATGACATCCCAGAATACAGTTGCGAAGGAGACTAGATAAAAATTCAGCCTTGTGACGAATGGTATCAATTTGTATAAGTATCCTGTAATAGTAGTAGTTCACACTCAACAATAGAAATCACAGTTGTTTTCTTCTCCAAATTTTCTAAAAGCAGCGCGGAGCACTGTTGCAGTCAAGATTGCCTCAACTCCTCTATAAATAAAAAAAAAGAAAATTTTTAGTGAGACGCCAACGTGTTTCCTTACCGATGTCGTATGTGGTACTGAGCCTACGATCAATCAGCAGTGGGCTGTCGGTAAAACTTGTGCGGTCCACGTCAGTATGCACATCATTAATTGACAACCGAGTCTTGTTGTTCTTTTCTCGTGAGAAATCTAGACTGTTTCTCGATCCCTTAGCAGAGTCGTCCGACGATTCTTTCAGGTTATTGTAATTGTCCAGGCTGTCCTTATCAAAGGAAAGATTCGGCAGACAAGGGGTGGGAGGTGGCTTTTTCGGCTTGACTTTTGGTTTAGGTCGGACATTGCGAAAGATCTGCACCACTATCAGGTTAATTGGGAAGACTATGAGACTCGAAATGATCCCGACCAGCACCTGTACGGATTGAATTAAAAATTGGTTAACAAACGAGTCCTCATTTATTTTAATATTCTGCACGTATTGCGTACCTGTGGACAGTAAACAATACGTTACGATTTGAATGTGGAACTCACCTGATTCCAGGTGAAAACAATGGAGCCAATTTGCTGCGTGTTGGAGGGGTCGCCTCGTGGGCCGTAGTACATACCACTGGTCATCATTGACATGAGTAGAAGACACAGACAACAGGACAACCGCTGTACTCGCGTGAATCGACTGCCGGCTGGACGGGCGAGGACTGAGAACCACAGATGACTGTCGCTAAGGTTACGGCGCGTTCTGGCAACAAATAGATGACCAAACTCTGTAAGCTCCGCTTTACTGGCCAACATAACGAGACGTTCAACCTAACCAGAGAATAAAAATAAAAATCTCTCAAATAAGATCCAAGACTAAAACCAAGTGGACTTGGTCACTCGCATTTCCATGCACCAGGCTACAGGCTGTTTGGTTCCTTGTAACTACATTGCTGAGGGACAATCAATCGGTATGCGCTTTAAATATGATCACAAACGGTATTCTTCAAATTGGTTTCTTCCTCCATCGTAAAATGTTCTAAGTTTCCCTGATATCAGATCAACTTCTTGGGGTGTTCAACAGCAAGGGGTTTGCGCAGGTTCTAGAGTTGCGGAGCGCTATGAGAAGCCGGATCCAGTGGAATTTAGAAGCATCCTAAATTGTCTCTCTCCTCAAGAAAGAGGGTGTCGTATGCACTTTACAACCTTACTTCATAGATACACCCCACCACATCATACCTGGCCATCTTCCTCATCCACAGCCAGCCACCTGTTACAGATGAAGTAAAATCTCTCCTCTGTTTGTAGATCAATCACCATAATTCGACTCAGAAACCACGAGCCAGCTGCGTTATCGTGCCACACCCGGATGTAATGAATGGAGCCTAAGTCAAAGGGCGTGGTCAGAAGAAACGAGTCCTGGCTACCACGTTGAAAAGGGTTTCTCTCAGGATCATGCAAAGCGCGCGCCTCACTGTCCTGTTCGTCACCGTACAGTATAATGCTGACTTTGGATTTAGTGCCAGCATTACGGCGCATGCCCGTCCATAGAGTCACCTCGTAACGGTACGGGTCTGAGGGCTCATTATCCCGTAGTGGACAGACACCAACCTAAATGAAAAAAGGATACGTATATTCAATTTTTGGGGCTGAATTAAAAGGCAAGCTTTCTATGTTTTTGGTCGGCCCATTCTTTCCTTAATAAGCCTGGACCCAAGAAAAGTAGACCCTCACCATAAAACCAACCCGTCGATATGATAACGTCGATATGTCCCATTAAAAACTGAACGTTTATGGCCTAGAAGAAGTTCGTATTTACAGGATTTCTCTGAATACGTCTCTAATTGCCGAAGGAATAAATGGATAACTTTAGTTCCAAAACACGGGGTCTATCTAATCAATATAAAATTGAACATTCAGCAGAACGTGAACCAAAAGAAATCATCATCATGCAAATTCACTTGGTCTTTATTCTCTCTTTCTGACCTTTTACGACCTTTCTTTCCAAATAAATCGCTGTTAACTAAAGCCAACCCCCTTCCCACCCTACAAACTGTTGCATTCTTTAATCGCTTGTTCCCCCCCTGGAAAATATTCAAAGAAATTAACACTTACCCTAACGACGTCAGCTCTGTCTTTCCTTCTTGCCCAAATAAGGGCTAGGAAATACAGCGCGAAGATGATGCTGACAAACACCAGCATGGCATACCCATCTTTAAGTTTGGCGTATGACAGAGGACCAATAGGGTTAGGTTTTACGTTCAGGGAACCAAAAAAAGTGGCGTGGTTACACAGGCAGTTTGTGGCAGCGATTGAAGTCTCCTCACCAATCTGACCAAAATAGGTCACAAATTATCACTTAACAGTACTTACGTTAGCTAAAAACGGAATCGACTGCACTAATCTTTGACTCGGGATAAAGAAAATTTTCTCGTGTTCTCCCCAACATCCAGTGCAAGTTTTTACGCCGAGAAAACGATCTGATAAAAAGTGGGATTTATTGCTCAATTATATATGCTAAGCTGAATTACACCTGCATTTTTACAACCTACGATCTATTAGAATGCAGATGCATAGATGACTTCACCATTATCAAAACTTAGCGTTTTTTTATCATGTAAAACAAATAGATTCCATGTTACCGCGTGCCTGTTCAGTGACAGATCACAGATGACGTCAAAATGAACTAAGAACACCAGGGACAAACTTACCTTCGCCTTGTTTGCCACTTTTTTGTTCTTGCCACATTTGGAAACCATGTGACTTTAACTGAAGTGAAGCACGCCAATATAGATTCTAATTGATTATCACAGTGCTCTCCGTTCACACCCTCTACTTAACTTAGCTTCTCGAAGTACTCTGTTCTTAAGAAGTAGAATATAATAATCTTTGATAAATTTGTCCTCACCTTGCATCCCTCATCGAGCCATTTCTTTTCCTCCATACCCCAATACATACATCGCACAGGATAAATGGCCACTGTGTAATTCACAACACGTGGTTTTTCTTCTGCAAGCAGCCCAGGTACCTTGACAGTCAAGTTGAAATAGACAGGTCTTTGAGGTAGTCCCCAGGCCATGTAAGTAAAGTTGTCGACTTTCCGAAAAGTTGCAGAGACGTCCTCATCAGGGAACGTGGGAGAGAATCGAAGCCTGTACTTGCTAGACGTTCTTCCTTCAAAAGTGATATGAAGCAGGCCAGTTAAGGTTGTGTTGTCGTCCGATTTAACGTAAACTAGCAGTGGCGTGTACGGTTGACCGGGTGGAAACTGGAAACGATGACTTTTTTCCGTGTCAGCTGAGAACTGTTCGCTGAAGCGGCTAGACACACTTTTCAAATCGGTGAGTATGTTGACTTTAAGATCATCGGTGAGATTTTGTATTTTGATCTCTCGCTTTCCTTGCTTTAGGGCGAAACCTTGTATCTTAGTAATATACGGTGAGCTCGTTTCGTCGGATCGGAAAATGTTTTCCATTGAGGTATACTGAAACGAAAGGAAACACTTCAATAATCTTTAAAAAAATAGGTTAAAGGAGAGGACCTTGTGAGCAACGTATCCATCCTCTTCACATTCAATACACCATTATGAAGTGTTATAAACATAGAGAAAAAGAGCTTGACAAGGGAAGGGGGGTTATAGTGGGTAGTTGACACGATACCCTGCGTTTTCGTTCTCCTCAGATTGCCTCGCACAATCATCAAAGTTTTCGGTGCAACACGATCGAAGGTGAAGTCAGATTCATTTAAGTATATATAACTGTATAGAACCACCTTCCCAGTCTAAAAGAAGCGAAACAGACCTTCGCAATATCAGAGCGATTTTCTAACAAGTGATTAGACTCAATACTCGAGAACGCGGTTTATTGTAAATGCCAAAATGGTGTGATTTATCACATACTCCTCTTCTCACGGCGAAAGCGATCAGTTTAATTTACGATGAAAGAAGCTTGATATAATCCTTTAAACTCCAGGAATTTTTATCTTTATTTTATATTTGGTCACTTTCTCAATTCTCATCATCTGTCTCCTTTTGTATAAACGTACCATGAAAGAGTAAAACAGACATTTATCGCTTAAATTTCACCTACCTCTAAGTCAACAGGGTCTTTGTCATTTGCATCTTTAAGGACGACATCGGGATTCGGAAGGCTAACTAGCAGCTGCTCAGACGTCTTGACCTTGTATGCAGAATTGTTAAATGATTGTTTACGCAAACGCCTCAATCGAATATCGAACGCCTGTGTTTTAATTTCTGTTTCTCCCTCTTCGGGAACTCTCTTTCTAAGAATTGCACCGCTGACCAGGTCCATTGCCGACAAGATCGTATCCACCACTTCCTTCGATTTATCGGCTTCCTGAAAAAATGCAACGTGAAATGATTAATTTAAAGGGGAAGCAACAGCGCGTACGTGGAGTTGCTTGGACACTATTTGATTTCCGGCGCACCAGCTCTCTCTTAAGACAACGGGTCGAAATGGCAGTTGAGACTATGAAGGCGCTTCTTTGTCAGATGGATTTACCGCTGCAAATTATTGTCATGACTTTCTTTGAATTGCACCATTGGTCGTCTAAGGCAGAGGCTTTAACGAGATTGGAGGGCAATGCTTGCCTAACTAGCGACCTCGTTTTCCTTTTTCCATGCTACTTTGCAAGGCGAAAGTCAGCAAATGGGAGGAGCGGAAAATAAATAGAGAATGATACATGGGCGCGTGTAGACATGGAATTTCTCTTCGAGTGTTCAACTCGATAGCTCACGAGCGAGCGCGCTTACTCGTGAGCTATCGAGTTGAACACTCGAAGAGGAATTCCATGTCTATACGCAACCATGTATTACTTTGTTTATCATATAAACACAATAGCCCTTTACTGGCAAGAAAAGCCGACTTCATTAATGAATGAAAATAAATGAATCGACAATACCAAAAAAACAATCGTAAAGTGCGTTGGCACTAACTCTTAGGATGGAAAAATCCTTTAGTTTTTTTTGTTACCACTATTTGGTATGTAATTTCCATGCTGAACCAGTTGGATACAAAGCGCCGAAACCAAACAGACCTGAATATAAGTTTGGTACCACACGAAGCCCAAAAACCCTTTTTTATATCATGTTCATCGATTTACTATGGGTTCAAATTCTTATCAATCTTTTTTATTCGATTTAATAAACTAAAGCTAAAATTAAAGATGAACATACCTCTTGATTTCTGAGAGAACTAATTCTAACCGACCAGTCACGTGATGGAGGAGCAGTAGTTGGGAAGATATCCTTGAGAACTGAGCAACGAGAGATTTCAGTGATTTAGTTGCTTGGCAATTACACTCTGAGGGCGCTTGAATTGTGTTTTAAAGTGTGCTCATTAGTAAGATAAACCCTTTAACCAAAGGTCTGTGAGCTTGTTCGCCCAACTGGTGACTAATTGACCAATAGAAGATTTCTTCTGTGTTTTCAAAGCCTCACCAAAAGACAAGTGACGGGTAGTTGAGAGAATTACTGTACTTATACAAGCCTGAGATGAGATAACCAAAATCCTGCCCTCCCCCCTCCTCTCAGGCGAGAGTTAATGATTAGTCTCTAACTGACATAACATAAAGGAAAAAGTCCTACAGTGCTTTATATAACTACGAATGCAAAACGCCAAAACTGTGTTTACACTAACCCTCACCCAAACACACCTATCAAGCCATGAGAGAGCGCCTTTCTCAGTTAAATGATACTCCTTGGTTAGTTTTATTCATGGATTTTTTTTCAGTTCTCATGAACAGGTCTGCCTCACGTAAAGCGAAAAAGCATAAAAGGGTCAATCAATAAACCGGATCAATATAAATTTCTGATGAACTGCACACCTCCCCAAACAACACTCAACTGATAACAAGTTAGGGTTAAATTTGGTCTAGGGGAGGGGTAGGTGCGTAGTTGCTCAGATACTAACATTGATCCAGTTACCTTATGGAAAGATACAAAGATCAAATTAATGGTAGAAGGAATTTCTCTCGCACGCAGAGGTTCAATAGCTGTTTTTGTCTTCTTCAGTTTGCTTTGGTTTTTGAGTACTTTTTTCAGTTATTATCACAAACGATATTCCTTACGCTGAGCAGTGTAATCAGCTGTAGTTTCTTTGCTGGCTTCTAACGTGTTTGAGGACGCCGTGTAAATCTCTCGTGCTATTTCTTCAACCTTCACTGCGCCCAGATTTTTGGCAGATTCCTTTAAGACAGAGGCTGCTCCTTTTGCAATTCCTGCTGCTTGGTTCTAATTAAAAAAAAAAAAAAATGACAATAATACAACTGGTAAAATGTTGGGTCTGCATTTTCATCTTAGCATAGGCAAAAGCACGTAAATCCTTGTGAGGGTGAGCACATCACAATCATAAACATAAGCGCAACCAGGACAATATCGCAGTGAGAAGGGGGTCTTATAGCTATTTCTCTGGTATTGCATTGCCTTCTCATTGACGAAACGAAATGGTCTGTTATCCAAGACCCAGTAAAGGGAATGAAATGGTGGTTTTCTTATTTCTTTAACCGAAAGAAGAAAAAACGGCATAGATATTCTTATCTTTCAATCTTTCAGTTTTTCCTCTTGAGCGTTATAACTTTAAAAGCAAAATATGCAATAGCAATATATTGTGCGCATGAGGGGGTTGATAAAGTAAACGAACGCACATATGAGTGAATAAATCAAAGAATGATTGAGAGAATGACTGAAAGAATGAATTAAAAAGTGGATGAACGATTGAATGATTGAATAAATAAACGAATTAGTTTATTTATTAGACTGGTGCTAGACGATTGTACTTACTTGAGTATTTGACGTCACTTCCGTTTTGTCTTTGGTGACTTTTATCAAAGCACCAATGGTCTGTTGAGCCAGTGATGTATCCGTTATGTCGATTTCCGAAAGTTTAGTGACCAGCTTTGATTTTTCCTGAAAGGAAGGAACAACTGAATATTCAAGGCATCACTGTGGAAACTGCAGTCGTTTCACATGACTATGTTTTCATGTATTCACAGTCATTTCTTCATTACATCACGGGTTTATTACGAACTTACATAAAGAAATAGCTTAGTTGGTAGAGCGTTACACGGATATCGCAGAGGTCGTGGGTTCAAATCCCGTACAGGCCTGAAATTTTTTTCAAGCCTCATTTTCACCACTGCCCAAGTAGTGTCCATTACTGCGAAGATCGATTTAATATCAATTTCTTAATCCGCAGTACACATATGTGATTTTAATATATTCACAGTCATTTCTGATTGGCTGTTGTGATAACTTTGGTATTGGGAAAAAAAACTAAATTGAGATACCCTCATAACGCGTTAAATACCTTAGTTTGCTGTCCTTTATTTGTAGTTTCCGACTTGTTGCCTTGATCTATGATGGATATCAGAGAGTTCACCACCTGGACGACCTTTTTGGGGTCTTTCTTGGCATCCACTTCCTCCAGTTGTTGAATAACTTTATCTATTTGTCCCGTCGGTTCTTTCACCTACAAGAAAAATCAGTTCAACTAAAAAGTTTTTAGGCGATTTAATTTGCATGTTCGCGAGGTCATAGGTTCACTCCTATTGAAGATCTACTTTTCAGGCTTGATTTGAAGTGCAAATCAACCCATAATTCAAGAACTTGTGACTAAAACAGACTTTTTGTTCCTCCTCTGACAATTCTACGGGATCTACGTTTTTACATTTCAGGTCATTTTTTGGGCTATTCAAACCACTTTCAACCTGAAAGAGATTACGAATAATCGATATCGCCGCTGGGACACCAAAATAGGGAAACAGATAGTGATAAACTGGAAAAGAACGAGGATGGAAAATTATGGAGAATATGAAGTGCAAATGGCGAACTTCAAAAAATTAGTCTGAGGTTAAGAAAACCCCAAAACCGTGACGTGGTGCCTAAAGGATATACTGATCCACGGGCACGCTTCATTGTAGTCTTTGAGTAGCCCTTAAATGTTATCACTAAAGATTTTAATTTGAATTTCAACTCACCGTGGCGTTTAGTGAACGAATGGCACAACATTGATACTTGTTGCAAATACGTGCAGATAGCTGGAGTTGGAAACCATTCTTTGGATCTCCGATAGGTAACACACTCCGTGGAGTAGATCTCTTCCCAAAGTACCAAACCTGATTTGCCTGTGACTCCGACGATATTGAATTAATCTGAGCTAAGTTGTCTATCTTGGTTTTGTAACGAAACTCGTACGAGATTGGGTTGTCTATGGTTACCCAGTTTTCACACTTGATCCTGAACGGGGTTTCCGCCGCAAAACCCTCTTGTGGACTGAAGTGAAAATTTCAAATACACAAGTTAATTCTACTTTTTTTCCCCGAAGTTTTCTAAACACATCCTTTACAACCCTTGTGCATTCTACCCTCGTATTAAAAGCAATCTCTTGATCTAATCTGAGAAAATGGCATAATATTGGAATAATGATAATAAAGCAATAGAAGTGGCAGCGGCGGCGATTACGACAACTATAACGACGACGATAGCTTTAATGATGACAATAACTATAATCATTACGATAAACAAAACGATACTGACTACGAAAATGGAAACATTAAAGACAAAGACGACGACAGTAACGATAACGATGAGGATAAGGATAACGACAACGACAACGATAACCGCAAAGACAACGACGGCAATAACGACTACGACGAAGACGGCAACGACAGCGACCACGAAGACGATGACGAAGATAACGACGACGACGAAGACGGCAACGACAGCGACCACGAAGACAACGACGACGACGACAATGATAACGATAAAGATAACGACAACGACAATTATAACGACAACGACGAAGACGACGACAACGAGAACGAAAACCATAACGACAACGAAAACCATAACGACAACGATAACGGGAGCGCTCACGGTAACGATAACGGTAGTGGTACTGAAAAGCGTTGTACCAAAAATACAACAATAATTACAACAACAGCTTTAATTTTTAACACTTGTAATCTTGTCAAGTACTCACATAACTGTGCACTTCGCAGATCCTCCGCCGGGTTGGGAAGTTGTCTGAAAGGTATACTCTGCGAGAGCGCTTTTTTCAGCGCGGCTGCCGTTAAGCTGTGCAATGTATTCTGTGTTTTCTTCCAAAGAACCTTCCTTCAAAACCAGGTTAATGTTATTCCATCCCAGACCAGAGTCTGTTACATTGTTGTTTCCTGATAGTTCATGTTCACTACGATTTTTGTACAGTAATTTCCAAGTTGTTTTATCAAGTCGCTCGTAGCTCTCGCAGTTTGTGCATTTTCCCACAAGGGTGATACGTTCGGAAGGGTTTAGCTTTTCTTGACAATCGCGGCAGCTGAAAAGGAGCAGTGTAATATGATGTTCACAAGTAATTTACTGTTAACAACTGAGTTGAAAACTGACGTTTCGAGCGTTAGCCCTTCGTCTATCGCTCTGACGAAGGGCTAACGCTCGAAACGTCAGCTTTTTTACTCTTTCCGGTGGCCAATTTACGTTTTCAGCACAGTTGTTAACACTAAATTACCTGCTATACTCTCCCACCGACGCAGCACCATAGTTTCTTTAGAAACTTACCCCCTTAATACGATGTTCTATTAGAACCTCGCCAGATGATACACAGTCATTTCTCTTGAGTTACAAGTGCGCGCTATTCGCCATCAATCCCTCGAGCTCTTTGGTGTCTCAAAATGCTTTCATTTCCTTGGGTAGCAGATTCATCATCGCGACTGAGAAATACAGGGTTAAATCCCCCTCTTACATGCGGGCGATTTTCGTACGATCTTAGCGCCAGTATTAACGGGATTTTAGGCGCGATTTCAAATGGCACAAAAAAGTCGTGAGCGATTTCGAATTTCAGTTCCACGACTAAATAATTACAAATATAGCGAAAAACAGTACAACATCACAATATTTCTGCAATGCTTCTGAATTCATTTTCCCAAAATGTTTCGCCAGTCCAAGTTTAATATTGACCATGAAAATGACTTGCTATTATACAAAACAGCAAGCTTCTTCAATCGTCACGGAAAGGATTCGAACTTGATTTCGCTGAGGCAGAGATATTAGGATCGAATTCAACTGGAAAGAACCAACTAACCTTATTTCCAGTTGTGGGATATTGGGCTCCAGCATCACTATTTGTTGTGCAGAGGATGAACGTGAACTTGCTTTCTCGGTTACGTTCACCTGGAAAGTGTATTTCACATTCGTCCGAAACTTGTTTGTACGTAATTTTATGGTTTCGTTACTTTCTTGGTCAATTATGTCCACGAACTCTGTTGAATTGCAAAGTTCATCTGGAACTGCTGGTGAAGAGTTATTCTCGACTTTACACTGCCATTTGAAATTTAACTTGGTATCTTTATCATCCGGGTCGAAAGACTGAGAGGCATTCAATGTCAGCTGAGTTGAATTCGAATCTACTTGTCGAAAGCTGCCGCCGGATAGATATGCTACAAGCGGTGAGCTCACCACCCGAATGAATGTTTTGAACGGATATTTTTCACCATTGTAGCTTACGTTCAATGTGATAGTATAGTTTCCGGTGTCTAGGCTTCTGGCTTCAAACACGAAAGATTCTTTCTTCTTTTCAGCCTCAGAAATGGCTTGTGATGGAGTAATGTCCCATGAATAAACAGGCTCACCCTTCGGACATTCCTTCTTCTTTTCCACATTAACTTTTAAAAAGTCGATGGTAGTGCCTCGGGTAACAATTTGTGGATCTTCTTCTGTATACTCGTTGGGAAAATATATGGCTGGTCCACCACAGAGCTTGGCTATGACATGCACAAATTCCCTCTGAGAATATCCTCTGACACTTGCATTTATGGAGATGTTAAAGTCAGTCGGGGTGTCGTATTTGTGGGACCATTTTGTGTAACCCTTCTCGGTACGAACAGATTTAGAAGCCGACTCGCCATATGTAAATATGTAGTTCACCTCTTGCTCATTTGGTACGGAGACCTCAATTTCAAAAACTTGTCCGGTAGAAACATGAAGAACTTTGTCGGCATTTGCTGCCGGGTACAGCCGTATTGAGATGTCTCCAAGATCGCTTACAACCTTCAGTGAGAAATTTAAAAGCGCTGCGGAAGACGATATGTTGTTCCGGGCTTCGATTGAAATTTCGTATTCTCTACGTCTGGTATAACTGAAGGAGAAAAAGTGGAACAATGAAAAGTAGTAGTCAGTAACTGCAAAAGTCTGCAGATAGAGGGCAAGATCATCCACGCAACAAAAATATTGTGCGTCTATTTTATTTTGCACTTGCTAAGATTTATTACCAAATATGTACGTAAATTTATTATAAATACAAGAATCTTAACCCATAGTTTGTACACGAGATTGCTTGAAGATCAATTCCAAGCCGTCTAAACTCAAGTGTTTGACATTTCTCCTGCAAACAAAAGTGAGTTTGGCCTTCTAACCCTTTTACGTGAGAAATTCTCCAGTTGGGTTTCCCTCCCTTTACGTGTGCTGATCATGAGAAGACGGCTTACATTTCAGACATGCTAGTGCGCTGATTCAAAAATTAGAATTTCCGCCACTATTTGCACAGCAAACTACGGCTTGACTTATTCCGACGGTTGCCTTTTCCTGCGTTCCAATCATTTTTCGAAATTCCAGTCTTTTCCTCAAGTTTACCTCATTTGGGACAAAAAATCAGACTTTGCTGCCAGACGCTTGGAATGGGATCCAAGTCACTTACTCGTGATTGGTCAAAATCCTTCTTTTCAAACAAAACATATTTTAGAAAGTCTACGAAAAGCTTTACATTTTTTAGAACTGGCACTTCGTACGGTCCTGTTCAAGAATAACAAAAAAAATTGGTTCTAAATAAACTAGTCCTATCCCTTAAAAAGGCCAACCAGTAATGCGCGGGATTTTTGAGTACTGAATAATGGCAGTGATGGCTCAAAACAATTTCCAATCCTTCTAGTATTGACAACGCGCGTAAGAGTCCATCCAGCACCTACTCACAACGAGCTGGCTTCCTTCAGTTTTAGATGATTAACAGAAACTACCTGCAGGGTTACCTTTCAATTTTGTGCGTAATGTTCACAACAGTATTCAGGGCAGAAGTATAAAACTTTTCATAATTAGAGCCGTCATCAAATTTTACAGTCAAAGTGACGTTTGTTCCATTCAGGACCACAGAAAAGTTGAATTGTGCGCCAACGTCAATCTTGGTCGGCGGTTTCTCCCTCCAAGCTACTGACACTGGTTCGAGTATCCTAACTACTGAAGAAGCGTTTGCAGAACTGATTGCATTGTGGACGTAGAGCAAGACTGGGTAAAAACCTGCAAAGTAGAAATAGCATGAAAATCAGTGACTGGGTAAAGTAGATTTTACAGAAATTCTCCATTGTTGCAGAAAGGACTGAGTCTGTACTGTAAAAGTCACATTGTCAATCATCTGGGTGGGTTCCTGTAAATGAATGAGGGGGTAAGTTTCAAAGGAAATTGTGGTGCTGCGTTGGTGCGGGAGAGGAGGGGGGGGGGAGGATTACGAGGTAATTTAGTTTGATAAACTGAGTTGATAATGTAAATTGGCCTCCGTAAAGAAGTCGAATGCATTTGTAGCCTTACCAGTATTGTTGTAAAGTACTTTAGGGTTTTTTACGTTGTACGTTGCCCCGTCTGTGGTCCACGTATAGTTTATGTCACTTCCTTTGTCCACAGCGCTCGTCAGGATAATTTGTTCTCCTTTGGGATAACTTATGTTCGTCAAGGGCTCTACAATGCGGAGACTTTCGATGCGCTCCTAGAAAAGCATCATAACTATCTGTTAAACCCTTTTATCAACATTTCAACGTCCAATGAGATTTAGAAGACGTAGAATTAACGGCGCAAAATTCCTAGGTGACAGACTTCCGCTCGCGACTAGCAAGAGTAGCTAAAAAGCAATGGCGCGCGTGACGCCCCATGTGCGATAAAAGAGAAACTCCCCCAACACCTGATGCCGCGCGTGAGACCCTTGCTGAAAATTCAGTGACTTAAGACTTTTCTGAGGTTATTGTGAGTTTTGACCCTTCAGTTAAAATCAGTAGTCACTGCAATCATGTCAATCATTAACATATAACACAGCACCTGCACGGTAATTTTGCAACTCCTCAGTTCACTTTCAGCCACATTTCCCACAGAAACCGACACATTGTAAACTCCTGCTTGGGTATATTCCACAACAACCGCTGCTTGTGAGGGCTGAGAAACATGAGCCCGCAGAACATGTTTGATTTCGTGCCGAGTGGCGCTACCTTTTGTCAAATCGCTTCCTACTGCAAAACTGGACGATGAACTAGAAAAATAGAACGATGGGTCATTAATAGTTTTCTCAAAGGCCAGCGTCCCAGAAGAGCCGTTTCCAACCCATCCTATGACGTCACCAGCTTTCACTTCGATGGCTTTCTGGGAAGCAAGAGGGAAAAGATTGTTGCCGAGTTTTGTGATGTTCACCACAGTTTCTGCAATTGAGAAAAAGAAAGAACAAATGAAAACGCTCGTCAGATTTTTTTTGTCCTCTTGGTTGGTCAGTATTATACGAAAGACGTTGCGCTTTAATACTGTTTAATCTATAGGTAAAAGGTATAAATAGGGTATTAAAAAACTCCTCTTTCATATTATTCACGTAATGTCCAATATTTATTTAACCCGTCACGCTCAATCCTGAATCCCTACGCCATTTTTTACTGTCACGCAAAGCTCGAAGCAAGCGCTTTAATTCAGTCACCCAAGGTAACACACTCAAAAGTCTACCTGCTACGACGACGTAGTCGGTCACAGGAGACGAAATGGCCAGAAATGATTTGTTCGGTCCTTGACAAGTAGACAAACAGTGACCAGTTCCTACGCAGATGCTCTTGTTCCCAGGACAACTGAATAGACTGGAGTCGACACAGGAGTCTACCTTGGGTATACAGGAATAATTTCTCGGGCAGAAATAGCTGTCGAGCGAGGAACAGTTGGGACGGTAAACCTAAAAACAAGTGTCACATTAGAAAAATAATTGTTTAAAAGCTACGGAATGCATTCAGAGTCTGATAAGTCGCGCGACTCGCACAAGTCGCTTTCGAGGACTACAAATTTCAACATGTTATGCCCCCAGGAGTCGAAACGCAAGCAAATAATACTCTCTTAGAGGGCTTTATTAAGTATTCCTCCCTATCCCGTCTTCCCCTGAGCTTGCGACAAGGCCGTTTCGCCTATCACTCTAAAGGGGCAAAGTCTCATTTGGTTTATCCTGAAAAGTATTGACAAATTCTTTCAGATTTGACGTCTACAATCCGTTTTCATCTTTTCCATCTTGAACCATTCTGATTTCTCTTTGGTTTTATAACTGCTTCTTTGGCGTTTTCCTTGCCCATAAGACGGCAATTTTAAATTCTCCAGTCAGCGGTTTTCGAATGTATTACACTGTGCAATGTAAGAACCACTGACCTGTAACTGAATGGATCCAAGTTTAGAGGCGAAGAATTCCCAGGCTAGTACAAAACCGTCTTTCGTCAGCATAGCAGATGGGATTACGTATGCACCGTCCGTTTCGGGGGAGTTGCTGGAATTTCCAAACGTTGCAGACGAACCTATGTCGTGGATTATGGGGTCTGAGGTAAAAGAAAATATCCTATTCAATGATGAATAAACAAGAAATAACCAAGAGCCCCTGTCTAAAGGATCACTGCACAATGGCCTAACATACTAACCACAAGGGTAGGGGTGTTTGGCCTCATACCTTGTAGACTGACGAAAGCCCCCCCTTACCCTCCCCTCGCGCGATGACCTAACATACTAACCACAAGGGTTAGGGTTAGGGTTGGGGTAGGGGTAGGGGTAGGGGTAGGGGTAGGGGTAGGGGTAGGGGTAGGGGTAGGGGTAGGGGTAGGGGTAGGGTAGGGGTAGGGGTAGGGGTAGGGGTAGGGTAGGGGTAGGGGTAGGGGTAGGGGTAGGGGTAGGGGTAGGGGTAGGGGTAGGGGTAGGGGTAGGGGTAGGGGTAGGGGTAGGGGTAGGGGTAGGGGTAGGGGTAGGGGTAGGGGTAGGTTGGCAATTTTCCTATTCTCCACAAACTCCTGAAACGAAAATCTGCGCCATTAACGGCCTCATACCTTGTAAGCTGACATTAAGGCGGGGGTAAACCTGAAAAAATGCCCATTTTTCACTCATTTTTCACAGCTTGGACTTACTTCAAAACTTAGGCAAACTATATATCCCTGGAAAGCTTATGACTTGAAGATCATGAAAAAAAATATTTCAGACTCAACATGTCAATTGTAATAGGATACCACTCATTTAATTGAGCCACCTGCTGGGTTCTACCAGGGGTTACTTAAGAAAAGATAACTCCTTCTGGAATTAATGAAAAATAACATTTTTAGTATCAATTCAAAGAAGACATGTTGCTTATTGTTATAAGCAGAGGGATTTCTAATATGTTGAAAACATTTTAAATGATGATCAATTAAATTTGACATGGAAAATCAGAGGGGTGTTTCACTTCATAACTTTAAGTGCATACATCATATGGAAAATTGCTCTGCTTATAACACAAAACTTATCAAAAGGAACAAATGCTGAAAATTTCAGATCAATTGGATAAATTGTTGTCAAGATATCTTTTCTTGAAGACAAAATTATTGCGTAATGAGAAAATGGCCTTTAAACTTACAGATAGCAATCAAACTTAATTTTTTACAATATGTAACCACTATAGTGGCCCAAGTGTCCATATTTTGTCCACAGGAGTATCTAAAAGTAATTTAAAAACATCCTGGTTCATAAGTAACTCCTTCAGCTTCTCGAAGGGCTTCCTCTCGACGAGTCCTCAGAAGTCGCTCCCCTTGATGCCGTCTCTTTTCCTTCTGCATAACCTGCAAATCGGACTTAGCCAATCTTTTACTGTCTTTTGCATGTGTTGCCACTCTTGTACAAACACCACCAGGGATACAAAGCCTCTCCATGATTTTTAGCCTACTAGAAGTTCCATTATGGTAGTGGCAGACTGCTGATGCCGCAGCACACCGAATTACTTTTACACTATGGTGTTTATGTTTAGGACACCATACCCACACCATTGAGTTAACACACTCATTGGGATTTTGTGTTGTTCCCAACACACACCTCTCTTGCAATTTCGAGTCACTTAGAGTCATAAAAGTGGGTTTCAAGACATCAAGAAAGACCTCTGGCAAACAGTTACCACTACTGTATGTAGATGTTCCTGTTGCTTTGTCTTGCTTCCATTTACACCAGGAGGATTCCCCTGGTGGACAAAATCGATGCTGTTTGGCTGGGTCATTTGACTCAACATTGTGATGGAGTATTGCAATAATGTTTTTTTTCATTCCATAAACTGCAACCTCCACCTCCCTTCTTCCTGGATTGGATTTCCTGATGGTATTTTGCCGAATTGCAAGTCCATAATCTTTCTGGAACTTCTTTATTCTTGTGTCAGACAGTCTCCCTATACCACCAATAGGTTTGCCATCAGCTAGTTTCCCTTTAGTTCTAGCCTTCAGGTTCAACAGATGTTTGGATAAATTCTAAAGGAACCAACGGTTTCTTTAGAGTCCGAGTCGGAGAGCTGATTTTCATCCCGCGAAGTGCTCGGAGTTGAGGCGGCGATTTCGTCAACATCAGGAGCTGTTTCTTCAGACTCTTCTTTCTGTTTTCGCCTTCCAGAAAAATTTCTCTTTCTTTTCTTCCTGTAGACAGATCTACTTTTCTTTCCGACCATTTTCGATACAACTTTTCCTTTGATTATAACTTTTCCTTTGATTGCTCCGAGTACACTGAGTGTCACATTCGACCAAAACTGCCTCTAAATCTATCCCATAATGGTTTTGACCCTAGAAAACCCTTCAGATAAGACTAAATAAAGTATCTCTCGTCAAATCCTGCCCGTTTGGAGCTTGGTTGCCGGAAAAACACGTCATAAACAACTGAAAAATTAAAAAATGCTCTTCTCGTTGCCATGGTAACCACGCCATTAGTCAGAGCGGGAATTTTAAAATCGCTCAAAAAGGCAAAAATAATGAAAATAAGTGGAAAATTATTTTTCCATAGCAAAGTTTAATACCCAAAGCTGCAAATTCCGAGGAAAACAAAAAACTCAATTTTTGGGCAAATTTCAGGTTTACCCCCGCCTTAACCCCCTCACCCTCCCCCTGCGCGATAGCCTAACATGCTAACCACAAGGGTAGGGGTAGGGGGGAAGTTGGCAATTTTTCTATTCGCCTCAAGCTCCTGAAACGAAAATCTGCGACATTAGCGGCCTCATACCTTGTAAATTGACTCTAGCCCCCTCACCTCTCCCCCCCGACAAACAACACGTCCTCTCACTCACCCGATACGTTCAATGACTTTCTATTCCTCCCATCTTTCTGGTGTGTTGTATGCAATAGAGCTGTCATCCACGTGCCTTGGCTGACACTCAAGACAATCTCAGTCTCGTTTCCCACCTCAAGAATCTCTTTGGGGTAGTCTAAAGTTAGTTTACCCGTTGGATTTTGAATTAACACCCACGTGGACGCCAGTATCGGGCCTGACTCGTTTGACCTCGCAGACGCCTTCACGTGGAACTCACCCACGCGCGTGTACACGTGTGTGGCATTAGGACACGTGGTCAACACGTAGGAGCCGTCACCAAAATCGAAAGTGTAGGACAGATTGTTGAGATCACCTAAAATTACGTACAAAAAAAACTTTCAATCTAAAACCTGGAAACTTTCAAGGAACGTGTATAGACTACGTTACTTTTGAGAAGGAAAGATCACGAGTGGGTATACTTAGAAACTATATCGAATCCGGCATGCTTGTGATGTTACAGTATTCGAAAAGAACGCTGTAACTAAGTGTGATACAACCCCACAAGAAATTTGTAAATCATGTTCTTTGCATCTGTTATTTAATTTCGCCACAGATCACTATCTCTTCTCAGGTAGTAGAGGGGAAGTTCGTGTCAACCCTAAACAAAAGTTACAAAAAGGAGCAGCAAAAGTAACTACATTCGAACCTTTATAGAGCGGCACCGTATTAAGCGGTCGGTTTTCAAAGTCCCGAAATTGTGACGACTTAATAACTGTAATTTTTACCTTTATTTAGCGGTCACCTCTAGAAAGCGGTTTGTATTGTCCTCCAGCTGTTTTAAACGGTCACGTAAAGCGAACCACTCATAAAACTAGGAATAATCTTTCAAGTAAAAGATTAATCCATTTTTATCTCCCGAAATCTTAGCAATATTTTGAGCGAGTTTTTGGATACTAAGTGGTCCATTAAGGCGTAAAGTGGCGATTTTTATCGGTTTTAAAATACCCCTATTCTGTAGAAGCTGTATTAAGCGGTCTCACCCCGCCATTCCTCGTGGGTGACTTCCTAATACAGGTTTGACTGTATCGACAGCTATGTTAAATGAAATCAGTGAGATTGAAAACCTGCGATAAAGTGAGAGAGAGCTCGTTCTTTTCCATTACCTTTTCCAAGAACGGTCGAAAAACTGACTTCACGAAACATCCATCCAACCTTTGGACCGTGAAGTTTGAGTTCACCAATTGCGCCTCGGGTTGAATACACTCGCACGTATGACGTACTATCGCATGATTGGGCTGAACATGTGACGTCACACTGGCTGTCATTAGTGGCTTTGCCATACACGTCATAATTACCGTTGCTACAAAAACACAGGTTCCCTTCAGTGGCCGCATATGACTGGTTTAAAAATGCGCAAGAGGAGGTACACTCTTGAGCGGAAGTGTCCGACACGATGTAGTTTCCGGCCGAAATGTTGATTGCGCGGTTTGCAATATTTTCTTTGTAACATCCCAAGTACCAGCCTAAAACGATGAAAAAGATATCATTAACTCTTTCACTCCCAAGATCTGATTGTTAATTCTCTCCACTAGCTGCCAAAAATTTCTTTGTACATTAGTTACAAGAATTTGGTGTTAGATAAAGATAGCTTCAATCTGATAAGTTTGAGTATTCTCATTACGAGTTTGCTGGATAATGTATGGATTTTATGGGGAGAAGTTACATGTTAATCACTACTGATTATGGGAGTTAAAAGGGTTAACTGGGAAATACAGAAGCCAGTGAAAACTCAAATTCAAGAAAATCAGCTGTTTAAATCGCAGAAAAACACCTGGGTCCTAGTTGGGTTGTGTTTTTATTTGATTGGTTGAAAGGGTGCCACGTGTTCCTTAGGCCACACGAAAAAAGACAAGGCCGATGCAAAAACCCAACCGAACGCTTTTCTCGCACATTCAGTCAAATGTCACTGTTCTAAGAGAGCTGTCAGATGTTGAAATGGGCTTTGGAACAGTGTTTCTTCGTCTATAGACACTTATCATACTCGAATCGACAAAGCAACAGCTGAAACTGTTATTACGACCAACGAGGATTCATTCTGACGGAGGCTGTTTTCGAGTCATGAATAAAGTTTCGTTATTAGTTATATTTTCCATCTCTTATTTGTCTTCTAACAGGTGGTGGTTTTATTTTTCAGGCAGATATCACGAATTTCAATTGTAATTGTGCCCCATTCTAAATAGCTTCAAATTGCTTTCAGCCAATTTCAGCCAATAGTAGCTTCCAATTGCTTTTTTTTTTTTAGTCCTTGAAAAAATTTATTCGTACTTATTTATTCCAAATTTCACTCGAAATCAAGTGATTACCCATACTCAAAATATAATCCATGAAAAAAACGCTCTACATTATCCACAACTTGGAATACACGTGGATACATAAGATCAGATAGGCTCAAACAAAAACATCGTTTAGAAGCTCAGACAAAGATTAAAGCTTTCTGACAAAAATAAACCGCTTAAAACTTCCTGTTTTTGGACTATTGCAGTGTAAAGGGAAAATAATAAATTGATGAAAGCAATGTGACGTGATTTTTTTTGCCAAATTTACAAGGCAAGTAAACTGCGAACAATTTTTTTTAAAATCGCGATATTTAAAACAGGAAGAACTAAACTTGTTTCAAATTTCAAACAAAAGATAATCTTTTTTGCAGGTAAATTTTGTAAAATCGAAATTCAATATGTATAGAGAAGACTGCAATTTCGTTATGCCAGAGATTTGTTTTTGCTTTTTGCCTCTCTCCTTTGAAAGGAAAAAGAAAAACAAAATTACGTCTCTTGATTAAGTTTTTACTCCGTGCACGCGACCTTAATGAGAAGCTATAAGGGGTACGTATGTATAATTCATTTACACATCTTGGCTTATAAGGCATTTAGTGCGATAACTCTAGATTGTAAAATGTTTTTGGAAAAACACCTGCCCGCTGACATCGTTTTCTCAGGAAGTGATGTCGAAGAGACCTTCAGAAATATTCTGGAAATTGGTTAAGGACAATAACATATCCTGCGGATATTGGTAATTATCATGATAAAAATTATGCTGATGAATTAATTTCGACTTGAGAAAGGCGTGCCAGTTACAAGTTTCCAAGCGTATTGAGCGGTTGATTAACCCATAGATGTTTTGCTGGGGTTTAAAATGCAATTTTAATAAACAAAGGGGTTGATTTAATAACCAAACACTTTGCCTTGTGACTCTTAACAACAATTATACATGATCCTGTTTTTGACGACTTACCTACCCCTGCGAGGAAGTATGTGTGTAATCCAGTATAATCGATATAAATGCCTTCAGCTAAAGTTTTCAAACTTTCATGTCAGAAGATATGACATCCGTTGTTAACATTAAACGTGTGATAAATTTTTTTTTCGATTCTGACTAAAGTTCGGACTCATGTTTTTATGGTGGTGACGATCAGACGGAAGACCTGAGTTGTACCCTGAGGGTGGTTTGTCGCAGTAGATTTCATTCCGGTTTATTCTACATTATCAAAACTTTTTTAGCGAAGAGAGCAATTAAATGATTTGCCCGCAAAAACAAAAAGCGATTTAGATATCAGCTATACAAACGATGTTTACACTGGTTTCTTTTGGTTATAATTACAAATAAGTAGTTTTGTTCCGTAGGTTTTGCTACTTTTGAGATGTTTCCATCAAGCTGCCTTCACAGGGTTTAGAAGGCATTTCTAAATTTTAAAAAACTTCCCGCAAAGTTGTTGGCTGAGCAAGATTTCAGTATTTGTTACTGTTAAACAAAACCTCTTTGATCCTTCACAGATACATGCAAATTAAAATCGAAATTTTCAACGGAAATGGCTGGATGACATAAAAATTGGTTCTCATTTCGGGAAAGATCTTTCTCAAAAATCAGCTGCTAGGCAGCTTTTCTTCTTTCTTTCTTTTCTTTTCTTTTTTTTTTTTTTTTAAAGCAGACCCTGAGGTGATGTCTACATGGCACCAGTTATCAAACTAATCTTTTTGTCATCGTTGTTAGTGTTAGGAAACAGTACCAAACCATTAGAAAACAAACCAAATTCAAGCATAAGATTCGCTTTAGTCGAGGCCAGGGTTTGGAAAACAGATCCATATTTATTTTGGTCTGATGAGCTCATTCAAAATACGTGTCGTGAAACCCTTAATAAACGTTAAAATGACTAGGACCTGACAGAAAAATGACAGGTATTACGTCAGTCCACTTGAATAAATACGCGTTTGGCGCAAACACTGATGTCGGCAGAAGATCTGAGAAAATGAACACCTTTTCTTCCATCTTTGGTTCGGTCAAAGATACTGACTTCGAAAGATGCTTTTAAAATTTGTTACAATCTTGTTATTCCTGACTCACTACCCTCGGCAAATCTTTAGATAACGCTTTCCGCTTCCTCTCAATTCGTATTGTTAAATCACTGGACAATCTGCCATGCGTTTTTTTGAAATGATAGGTTGTGATAAAACAGATCAATTTTTTTAGACTTTAATATCCTTAAAAGAGAAACAAGACACAGTTGGATCGCTAAAGAGAGACGAAAACATATTCTGAATGCAAATTAACATATTGAAAACTAATTTCTTGGTCATGTCACGTTATTGGTAATCCAAACTTTTCTGCCAAGCTGTCGTCCACCTTTACATTAAAAGGTTTATATTAAAAATAACGATCTCTTTCCCTTATGCCCTTTGGAAGCAGCGATCAGGATTTTTCATGCGACTAACAGAACCTCGAGCATTAATTCTTAACAGTGTATGCACTGTTGAGCCAGTTGTGGCAATTAGTTTACGCAAAAAGGCGTCAAGTGGGAGTACATGACAGAGATACAAAGAGATCTAAGAATAAGACGAATAAAAGAAAAAGATAATATAATTTTTAGTTGAAGCGTTGATGAATGAATGAAGGAATGAATAGGCGCCTCTCTCCGACGGCCAAAACAAGGTTGGCAGAAACGCTCTAACTGTGAGACAATGCGTAATTCTACCACTGGTGGCGTTTGTTTTGAAATTTGCCCAGTTCGATGAAATTCACCGAAATTCGCTCCAAAACCCATTACGCAACATAAAACATACAACGGCGATGCTTCAGGTGAACAAAGAGGCGAATGTAGGTTACAATGCTGAAAATTTAAAGCAACAGCTACTTCTAGGAATTGGTTGTAAATCGGCCGATGGTAACGTTCAGTATTGTTCAGTCTTGTAATTAAAGTTAGACACCGTTAAGGAAAGCAGTTTGAATTCTGGTTAGTATAGATTAATCCTTGAGTAAAAGAGAAGTGAGTCCCACTCGCTAATGATGGATTAAAGCTTTTAAAAAAAATTCCATTTACCGGAGGAAATGAAAAGTTGTCGCCTGTACCTGAGAAATTCATAAATACTGAATACTCGTGGCGCGAAATTCTCAAATGAAGATTTTCCTGAGAACCTATCCAACTTTAGGAAATTCTGTGGTTTAATAGAGTCCTTGTGGTTGCGAAATAAAGAGTTTATTTGCGTGTGGTACCAATTTTGCAATGAAGACATGAAGTGTCGTACTTTTTTTTGGAAGAAGAAACCATCCGCTCGTAGGCCGGCTGTGTCAACAAACTGAACCAAAGATTGAAAATTTCCACTATGCTGCATCTGATATAACCGGATGGTTTTAGAGTTAATATTTCGCAGGGTTAGACCAGCTCAGAATTGTAATTGAGGAAGAATCGAATAATCATGACGCGACAAAATTAGAGAATTCAGCGTAATGAACGTGAAGATAAAATGGGCTGGTAGTGACAATTTCGAACGCCAGCTAGGTAAAAATTAATAACGATATAACTTACCGGCCATAACTTGTCTCGTTTCAAGTTGCAGAAGGGCAAGCTAATTGTAAAATTAAAGGAAAAAAAGTAGAAAATTTTTAGATTTGGAGGCAAGCATAACGCGAGAAGACCTTTTTTTAAGGATTAAGTGTACATTTAAGGTACTCCATGTTCAGGTTAGTACGAATTGACTCAAATTGAACTTACCGTTAACAAAAGCAGCCCATCCATCGTCCGCTTTGAGAACAGAGGTTTAACCATGTCAGTCTGATTTTAGAAACTGTAGATTCTGTTAGAAAACCACTTCATTTTCCCGCCTATGTGAGATGGTGAAATGTACTGACATATATTATGGCGAAGATCTGAGTGTTTCCCGTCCCTAACAGCATAAAACACAATCTACAGCACCAGCTGTCATACTGACATATTGACGTTTCAGCATTTGTAATAAAAGGAAAACAATATAGATTTAATGAATTTGCATAAAATGAGCCGGCTATCTAGCCTGATATATGTGTTAACCGTCAAAATCTACTGATCCCATTGGATACTTCTATTGTGATTCCGTGCGTACGACACCTCGATTCTCAATTCAATTTTTTTCTTTCATGCCACCAAGAAACGTAAACAAAATTTTCCGAAAGCTTGACTTTACTAACAACCGTTTCTTCCAAAGTGCGGGAATAAGTGATGCATTTTGCCTAGAAACCGGTGGCACTTGTTCTCCAGTTTAACCTTCGATCCCCTGTGTTTACACAGTCGAAAAAGGGAAATACAAACCACAGTGTTTTCCGAAACTAACGATATCAACTGTGTCAGAAATCTTAAAAAAAAATAACGTCTCTCAAATAATCCGAACCAGGACGAAAGAGAGACATTTTATATTAGTACTTAATGTGGAAAGTTAGTCAGAACAAAAGGCAAGCGCGACTTCAAATGCTTTCATTTCGTCGCAAATGTTGAATTTGATCTCGTGGTCATGCAAAATTTACTAATTCTTGTCACGTATTTTGAATATTTTTTTCGAAGATCATTATTTTCTCCGTCTTTTCCACTTTTTGATTGAAAATATTCTGTTTTTTATTACAAACGCCTTTTATCACAACTGTTAATTGCTAGTCTAGCGCGCAAAGAAAACTCGCCCCTTCGTTTCAATACAGTCTTAGTAGCTATTGTACTGACTACAGAATCTCCCTTTTTTTAGCTTCATAATCTAGTTGAAAATCACAACGATAATCAGCGATTATAACCCACTCGGAAAACTGAATTCCTATTCAATCGAACGAGTAAGGATGAAATGGAAAAATAAAACAATCCTGCTAAAATTCAGCTTAACCCTTAACCTACTTCATTACCAACAATTAATCCTGAAGTTTGCAGGGGTGTTCATGTAACTATGGTAACACAGGGTGACGTCAGTGACGACGGTGACGGAGACGTAAAAAAAAAAATTAAAAATTGACATTAGATAAGTAAACAAAGCCGCGAGAAAATTAACTGTCGCTTAGTTTGAAAATAACTATTTGAACCGCTTTCAAAGACATACAATTGACATGTATACACCCTATGGTGAAAATTTATTATTGAGCTAGAGCTTGGAGTAAGATGTTAGTTTTTCGCTGGCGAAATGCTGTTTTTATTTTGTTTAAAACTGAATTTTTATCAGACTCGTGGGAATCTCTTGCTACACTTATAATTGCGTTTGGCTGAAGAAAAGGTGTTAGGTCTGAATCTCATATTTATTTCATCATCATTCATCTTTTCATTTCTGTGCGCTGGGTGTTAAAATGGTTTTAAATATCTCTTCTTTTCAACGAAGATTTTATCAAGCTCAAGCTTCATCCCGTCTGCCAGCTCATTTTGAGCAACGAAAAAAAGGCAAGCGAATAAGCGTAACTGTTAAAACCCAAGGGGCTCTAGTGACAAATAACCAGCTTGGAATGAATTCTGAGACACAAAAACTGAACAACACTTTATTCGTACTGGGTAGTGACAAATTTAGAACAGCTTTGTTGCATAATATCCGAACTTTTCTTTCGACTCAATTCCTATTAGACTAAGAATAATTTCGCGTTGCACCTGCAAGCTTGCTAAAAATTATCGTCGCAGGAGACCATTTCGGCTTAGTTCATCACGCAAAAAAGGAATTTTTAATGTCTGAGGAAATTTTCTATGGAAAATGATTCCTTAGTTAGAAGAAGGAAATTCACCATTCGCGCAGAAAATTTATCGAACACAAAGTCAAATACACGAACTCGATTCTTATATTTCATTTTTTAGTATCAAGAGCAGCTGAAACACAAAGATGGAATCTTATCTCCATAAAAACAAGGACTAATATTTAGAAACCTAACCTAAATAACATCTTTTTTTGTATGCATAAGAATCGAGAGCTAAAGGTCACAGTAATATTACTGAAGAACCATTAGCTAAACTTTGGTCTCCACTTAAAAACTGTGGTGAAAGAAAAGTATATTTTTGAATAAAAGGTAAGTCTGTCCCCCATAAAGTGTGCTAATTTACCACGGTATATATCCCGATAAGAACCCCGGGGCCAATAAAATGCCGTAGGAATTCTCGGCGGTTCTGTCTCTGAGGAGGCGGCTTATACACGGGATTAAATTAAAAAAGACAAGCGTTTCAAAACAAGCCGATAACAAACCGTTTTTTTTTGTTTCATCACAATAACTCTACAGTTAGTGTTCGTAAACGGAACCGATAAGAATATAGTGACAGACTTCGATCTTAGTTTTCATGCAAGCTTCACAAGGCTTCAAAAGACTCCTCATCATAAAGCTTTAAACTATACAGCTCACGGATTAACCTGAACCGGACCAAAAATTATAACAACTAAATCCATTTCTTTTTTATCTTTCTTTCAAGCATCATTTTTTCATTTAATTTCTTGAAAAGTCGCAGGAAATTGACGCACTTTTAAAGGAGTACTTCTCTTAATTTAGAGTCCATAATCAAAAAATCAACGTGAAAACAGACAAACGATATAAGGAAAGCAACGGGAATAAGTTCCTGCAAAAACTGTTGCTTTCCCGGGGTTAATCATTCACCAGAATCTCTGGTTTTATGAAAGACAATTTGCCAATGTACTCGAGTTCTTGAACACTATCCGCAAGAAATTCCAGCATTAAATATTGGCTACACTTCCGACAAATTTCTTACAGTCATTAATTTTCTCTCGACAGTTTGAATCCTCGAGGAAAATTCTATTAATCACCCACAAAATTGAACACAATTTCACCAAAGAACAGTCATGACGGTTAGAATTATCAGTGATGTTTTTCTTCCGAGATTTATGAGCACAAAGAACGGCCCGCGGCCATGAGGGTTATAAATTTTGTCTCGATAGACTTAATTGGGGCAGCGAAGTTGATTACTGTGGATTTCAAAAGTGCCAAACTTGACACAATTCCTGAAAGCATCAGAGGGAAAAACACATCACAAGAGCAAACACTTCAGAAGGGATGGAAACAATCACGGAAGCCTCGATGAGCTTTCAGCCCTAGTCTAAATATAGTTCCTTAGATATTTTTCACTTGACTGTGACGTTTTAGGCAACATTTCCTGTTTAATCCATCAAACCAATAAGGCCAGGTTTAAAATTTGAACTCTTCATGAGCCGAACCAAATATCTTAAATCATGAGTAAGAAAAGTCTGGCGTCTGACCTTAATTAGGAACGACTTCAATATTAAGGCGGATTAGGTGTTTTCTCCGCCCGGTTCGAGCGGAAAAAAAAAGCTAGGGAGAGTCTTATTATGTAACTTTTTTGATTGACAACGGAAACATTGAATGAATGTCATTTAACGAGTTTCAATAACAACACATTGAGCTGGCAACTATCAACTCATAGTAACCTATGAAATTCAAGCAGTTTATTTTTACTAACAAAAAAAAAACGCAATCAAAACCCACTGTAAAAGACTCAAGTCACATCAACGTGAGTAGAACACGGCAGGGCGGGAAACAATTCTTCGAATGAAAAGCGCGAGAAACGCGCGTGCGTTGAGTTGCAGCCTAGCTCGTGATTGGTTGAAGTGACAATGACACCCTTATCAGTTTTTGTAACCCAGTTTCCTCATTGCATTAAATGACGCAAAATTGATCACCATAATAGTAACACATTTTCTTCAAATTCGCAGAACCTTAATACTATTGAAAGACTAAAGTTCATTTTACTACGACTGGGTCAAATATCGTCACTTCTTGTTAAAGAAGTAAGCTTTCTTGTTTTTGACATATAATTTGCGAGGCCGTTCCACTCTAGAAATTATTTTTACCTTATAAAACATATATTACTCGGCAGAAAGCCTGTATTGAGACGAAGTCTCTCTTTCTTAATATACATTTGCTTTCCTGAAGAGGTCTATTTTCATAAATAAAAAAAAACGCTACAATGAGACCAAGAACTGTCCCTCCTTTTCAGAGAGGTCTTATTGCGCGACGGACTTCACAAAAAAGGAGTGGCATCTCATAGCCTACATCTCCTCTTGTAAGATATGGTAGTGACACGAGTAGGAGAATCTTCATTCTGCCTTTTACATTCATAAGATAACTCGCTTTGTTTCTCATCCCAGCTAACTTTACAAATTACAAAGCCAAAGACTTGATAGTATCTCCTCAATTGAAATTAACTTCACACCGCGATACAAACTTGAACATTCAGCAATTATGCTAATCTTTTACAACACCAAACACAGTTGTGATGTCAGTAATTCCCCATAAAAGTAGTAATGAACACTCATTCCATTAAACTTCTTGAACGATGGTATCTTGTGTCAATATCCCGCCTAGTGCCTTCATAACACGATCAGGCATGTGATCGCTCAGCATGCTGGGATGGATGACAAGCTTGACGTAGTTCTCTTTGTCTGCCCACATGACGTCAAACTGCGGGCTTTCCAACCTTTCAAAAAGAGAACCAGTAAAACGATTAAATTTCCTGATTTATATATAATGTTATATAGCTTGTTCAAGACTCAGTCTAAAGCTCAACTAGGAGCCCTCGTTCGATTCATAAAGTTGGGGCTCAACAAGACGAGATCTACCTATCTGCAAATTTGTTTTCGGAAACTTAACTAGTAAAACCCTTTCTAAGCGTCTTTTCTCCGATTTCAGTGGATAGGAAAAGATGACGGAAAACAAAATCTCGGGTTACCTGCGGACAAGTCTCAGGATATCAATGAGGTTGGGAGGGGAGGTGCACTTTTTAGCTGGGTTGCAAAACAATAAACAGAAACAACCCGGCCAAATTGGGAAATTGCAATTTTCACCTGACAGACGGCCTCTCGTCGATCTGTAATATCTTTCCGGCTGGGAATAACTGTTCAGCGGAGACTGGTGTCAAGGATGATGTCGGGGCCGATTCCAGTTCGCCTTCAGTAAAGTATCCAGTGGACGGCTCTCCGGGGGTCAGAACTAAAGTATCGTCTGGTAAACAAACGAAGAGCAAAGATTTACTGGTTGGATATAATTAGGGCTGATACTTGATATAGAAAAAACTTAGGACCCTTGGTGGTTAAATGGCAATTAAGACGATGGAAAATGGGTGACAAAGTCGTGAAGTTGAATCATTTTGTTTAAGGACTTTTGACTTATTAGCAGATGCTAGGCAAAGTGCATTAAATAGGTCAAAAATGGTGAAATAGCTTGAGCTGTTATTATACCTTGAGAGCCTTCTAGAAGAGGTTGGGTCAAGTTAGATTCCCACGAATGATGGTTAGAAGTTGATCTGTACTGGCGAGTGCGAGAAAAAAAATGCCGATCTTCACCTTGTCCAGCTCTGAGACTGGGACCCAGAAAGAAACACAGCGCCTGCCAACAGCCGTTCATAAGAACACGGTACTGCGAAGAGGTATAAATAAATAAAATGAGATGAAAAACGATGTACAAGAAGGATAATCAAAATGTTTGGGCCCGAACCATGAAAATTGAACCAAAAACATAAATTGGAGGCTTACTGGAAAACTTTCCGGGAAAAATTAGTTAAAAAAAATTAAACCTTAAAGATTTCTATTTTGTTTTCTCTTCTTTCGTTTGCCTCTTCCTATCTTTATATAAGTTCCCAATCCTACCAGACATGTTTTTCAAATGCGATGGAACTTGGAAAAAACAAAAGTCCCGTTTCAAGTAACCAGAAGTAGTAGACAACAACCCGGCCATATGATTGGTTCATTTGAGTCACGTTAATGGCTGTGTACCATAATACCCCCGTTTACAACTGCCAGGTTACTCAACATCATGTACACGACCCATTTTCCTAGCTCGCGGGAAGATTGTGGCTTTCGAGCTCGAGTCACTTATATCGAGCTCGGTTGCTCAGGATCCTTCTAGTCGAGTTGTGACTCGAGCTCGGATAGGCTTTCGAGCTCGAGTCACCTATTTCGAGCTCGGTTGCCCAGAAACAAATATTGATCCGAACGTGCCTTATTCTACCGCATACCTTAGGGAGGGAACATTTACTAATAACAGCCACTAGATCTTGACGGAGCTCATCCCCGCTTTTAACTCCCATTCTACGTGATAAAAGTAGATGAAGGTGAGTATACTAACTTTTCGTCATTTAATATTTTCGCAGCATCAACCAGAAAAAATTTACGTAACCAACATAACTTGAGTGAAAAATATGCGAACAATGTCAGTATCTGGGCAACTGCGTTCCTACCCCTCCCCTAACCCCAATACTAACAACGATCCAAAATACGTAAGAAACGTGCAACATAGATCAATAATCTTACCAATGACTGAAATAAGCAGGGGAAAAAATCTAATTACTTGCAAGCGCGGGAAGAGTTTAGCTGATAAATACAAACTGTAGAGGTACGGAAGCGAGAGAGTTAAGAAACTGTAAAATGGAAAACGCGAGAGTACGTTTATTTTGAAGAAAGCAGGGAAAATCTTGCTCAGTTACGGCATTGGCACATAAGGTGACGTTATCATGCGAGCAAAAAAGAGCAAATTTTGTAACAAAAACAAGGCAAAAATTCTACCACTGAGCAAAACCACTTTACTTCAAGAAAACTTTTGAAAATTTATTTAGCTCTGAAGGAAAACAGGCGCTTACCTAGGAACGACGTCCTTTCCAAGAACAACGGAAATTATAAAATCTTCACAAAATGGAGTGGCCGGAGCACTATGAACAAAAATTAAATACGGGAGCAATTATCTATGAATAACGCCATTTTAAAAACCAGCTCACATTCTGTGCTTTTAACTCAAATTCAAACGCAAACAAGAATACAAGATGAATTACATACCTGAGCACGCTGGGATTGGAGTAAGCGAAACAAATCAATTCTGGGTAAGTTGGTTTGAGAAGAACGGACAACAACGAGGCAGTTCCAGCACCGAGAGAATGACCAACGATTACGAGACGATAATTCTACGAGAAGAAATTCTCTCTTTAGGTGCATTTCTATCGAGTGTTGTGAAAACCGAAAAAGGTTATCTCAACGGCCAATAGGAGCAAAGAAAATTTCTAAAGGAGCCAATGAGAAATCAAAGTCATTATAAGCCAACTGCCTGAAGCGCGGGAAAACGCGGGTGACCAAGTCGCGATTGGTGTAAGTTTTGCATCTGATTGGTGAGGGAAGTGACACGAGTTTACTGGACCAATCACAGAGCGATGTAGGCAAAACCTGGGCAATCCTAATTACTTTCGACACTTGTTTGAATATTGCTCAAAATAATGAAATCAATCTAAATGCAAAACCCTTAAATTAGCAGCAGCATTCTTACGGCAAGGTAAAATAAGCTAAATGACACGCGTGCAATTGATAATTACAATCACACACAGAGCTTTTCGCGAGCATTTCAAGACGTCTAAATCCTACGCTGAAAACGGTGATGGCGTTTGATAAGTCAGCTAGAGCAGTTGAGTATTCTGAAATTATAGAATACTAAATCTCACAGAACAGCTACATTGCGCAGAATCGTTTCATTTTAACAAGAGTTCACTCCTACTTTATGTACACTACCTGGCCAGCTCTCGAGAAAGCACGCTCAAGTAGTTCCTCCTTTTCTAGCTTTGACTTGACATAGCGTGCACAAAGCAAAATACCCTGAGAAGTAAAATGAAGAGTGTGTCAAAACAAACGAAGAAAACTTAAGGGGCAAATAACACCTCGAAGAGAAAGATTCATGCTATGAAAAAGTAAATAAAGCAAATCAGCATTAGTTAACTTTCTTTCACCATTCTATAACATAAAAACTTCATGCGTTTGAAGCCGGCGACACACCTGGCGAATTTATGTGCGGATAGCGACGATCGGCGAGGTGTGCCCATTGCGGCGATTGCGATTTTCACTGATCCCCGCGACATGCCAGATATCAAAGATTTTATAGGTCGATCAAGGTCGCCGCAATCGGCGAATAAACTCGCCAGGTGTGTCACCGGCTTAACGAGCCTCTGGAGTATTATTGGTTAGAAAGCGTTATGGTATAAAACTGCACGATTTTCTGAACGCCCGAATAGCTTTTCGCCCCCTTTCTAAACATTTGAAGAAAAATCAATGGTGTTAAACCTCGCCGTTTTCTTATTCTCTAATATCCATTCCCCTTAACCCTTTAACGCTCAAAAGTGATTAACATGTAACTTCTCCCTATAATATCCATACGTCATCCATCCAGCAAAAAAGTAATAAGAATACTCAAACTTATCATGTAGAGGTTGTTATCTAGATCTAATGCCAAATTCTCTTAACTAATTTACCAGGAAACGAGTAACAGCTACAGGGGAGAAAAAAAAGTCAGATCTTGGGAGTTAAGAGGGCTAATAAAATTATTTTGGCAAAAAATTCATGCGCTGGCTGTCGAATTAATTTCAAATTATTTTACTTTACCAGTTACAGCTCACAATAACACGAGTGAATCTCGATTTCCCCTCCTTGAGTCCCACTTTTGTAACACCTAAGTCACAAGAGCTACGCGTTCAGAAACTTCCCAAAGCAAAATCTCGCATGGACATTCGAAAAGAGTGCGATTGTATACCTTATGCGCATAACAAGTAATTTCAGTTCCTTCAATGCTAAGTTCTTCTTGCTGCCCAGTCAGATCAGTCAAAGCATCCTGATGAAAAACATCAAGTGTTACATATAATAAGTAGCTATGAGGTTAAGATTAGAATCACCTCCAACGACCATAAAAAATGGCACAGCCTGACCTAAAAAGCTGCCTAGTGTTGCCCACGTAGGGACGGAGGATAACCTCTTGACTGTGGTCAGGATGGAGGAGGATGCAGACCATTTGGTTGTTTGTGAAGGTAGATTTAGAGTTGAACACAACACAAAGGGCTTGCTCATGAACGCAGTCAGCGTCCACAGTACTCCGCCATATTGCCTCCAACTGCATTTAGAGAGTTAGCGAGGAAAGGAACGTTGGCTCCGTTTCTCGAAAGTCCCGGTAAGTTAACCGGCCGGAAGCAATGATTTAAAATCAAAATTTTAAAAGATGCAGGTTCCGACACTTAAGAGAATCTATTTTGTTTCTTCAACTGATAGTTTTATTAAAGAATTTTTAAAAACTTTTGAAACTCCCACCTTAAAGAAAAACAAAACAGCTTTACGAGCCTGTTAAGTTACCGAAATCTTCGAGAAACGACCCCTTGAGCCGTTCCCAGTCGTAGTCATTACGCTGTTAGCCAGCGCGAGTTGCTCAGGAGTAAAATGCGTATAATCATATTTACACGACATCGCACCCCCGTGCACCGCACGTTTTGTACTGGGGCGATTTTAACCCCTTTAACCCCTAAGAGTGATTGGTTACTATTTTCCCCTATCATTATCCCCCCTAAAACAAACATTGAGGTCATGAGAATAAAGGAAATGATCACCAACTAAAGACGCTCTTGATTTTTCTACAAATTCTCCTTATCTGTACCATAGGGAATGCATAGAGGACAGTATGGAGAATATGGATACTGATGTTAGAGGGGTAAAGGGTTGGGGAAGGAACAGGGATTGATTTACGGTAGAAAGAGATGTGACACTGGCAGGCTATGGGTTGCTTAGCTGTCTAAGCCCACGGGCAATGCAAAGTCAACATAACGTGACGCGTTTTCTCGAAATGTAGGAAAGTGATTTAAAGTTTCGAAATAACCGGCCTTATTTTATTGGTCATCGGATAAACCGCCACAACAACCTCCACCATCTATCACATTAATCATTTGTAATAAATAGTTAGGTTGAATAAATAACTAGCCTGCATAGAGAGGGATCCACGAATGGAGACCACCACTGCCTGACAATCGTGATCCACTGCCACATAAAAAGGAGGTTCGTAAATCTGCAGAAAAAAAAAACTTTAATCAGCAAGTTATTACAGGGTTCAAGCTCAACTTTTATGACAAACGGCAAAATTATTTTTAGCCTTTTACGCACTTAGGAGAAAATATTTGCAATATCTATGAAAAGGAGATTATCAACTATTTTCTTCAAGGATTATTTAAAGCTCATCTCTAAACAAGTATTATAGTAATAAGGGGGGGGGAGGACTATAGAAAATAGACCGCCAATGAGGGGGTGGGGTGGAGGGAATTACGACACTACAGAACCTTAGGGGAATCGGGTAAGGCTTATTATGACACGACCGGAATGCTCCGATGCTCCCCAAGTGATAAATAATAGTGATCTATCTCTTAGAGGTATCACTAATATTCCCTCCTCCTCCCCCAACAACCCCTAGCTGAGACAAAAGTCAATTGTGGGATACCCTTTGGCATTTAACAGCGTTCTGTGTAAATTTGCCTGTGATAAACGCCAAAAAGTTTCAAAACCCGAGAAAAAACGCCCGTAAACTCGAAACAAGGATAAGCACGAACATAATACTACTTAAATTAACTTTCAGAAAGTTTTTTTTCCTAGTTCTAAGACCTTAATGTAGTTGCTGTTGTTTTTATTTTGTTCCACTCGCATAAGCGGCTGCTTTTCTCTCGAAACAAGGATAAGCACGAACATAATACTACTTAAATTAACTTTCAGAAAGTTTTTTTTCCTAGTTCTAAGACCTTAATGTAGTTGCTGTTGTTTTTATTTTGTTCCACTCGCATAAGCGGCTGCTTTTCACTTCTCCCTCACAGTCAGTATTTATCTCCTTTCTTCTCCCAACGACGTCAATTAGATCAATATACCGACTGAAATGACTACTTCTATTTATTTTTGCTAATGCCTTTCTAACTTGTTGATAAGACGGAAACACTGGAAATTTGCATAGTGTGTTCTGAAACAAAAGCAAAGTAATATCATCGATTGCGCTCACTCAACTGCTAATCAACTCTCTCGTTGGCTCAAAAAATCGCTTATTAACGAGTCTTTTGAAAAGCTTTTTGGCCCACTGTCAAGTTAATTACCACCGTACTTAATAAGTGCATGAATTTTTGGCACGCAATTACCAGCAATTGTTAAACGCTACAAAAAGAGACAAAAAGTACAGCTGAAAGATAATACTTTGACATACAAGGATAAATCTTGGTGGGAATGTTGACAACGTTGATTGGAAAGGGGTTGAAGTATTTTAGTCAAGAGGCAAAAGCAAGAATCGGATCTTAAAACTAATTTTCATAAAGATTTCCGTAGAATCTATCGGATCACAAGAATAGAAGGGACAGTGATGAGTCAGAACAAAAATATCTGCGACCACATAAAGTTAACCAAGAGAACATGGAATGATGAGCGCGAGAAACGCCAAGAGGGCAAGCTTCGTCGCGGAAGACCGCAGAAATTAAACACTGAACAAGCAAAAGATCATCGAGAAACTTTAGAACTGCAGGGAAATCGGTATTATGACGCTACGACGATAGTGCAAAGTTTGGACATTTCAGTGGCGAGACAAGCGAAGCAAGGAGATCATAGTCACAAACAAAGTACAGTTTTCAAATCGGCAAATAACCGAACTAATAACTACATCGTCCCAAAGGCAGACGAGATTCTCGTCGATTTACACAAGATATTGGTTTTTCGCGACAGAGATCCCTTCATAAATGCCGTGTGCACCAAAAGGCGTTCAAAACCAAAAGGAACCGAGAAGAAATTCTCCAGGGAACAGCGTCGTGTACTTGTAAAAAATGCTTATTTTAGGAAAACTTCTATGACGGTCGGAGAGCTAGCGCTTGACAAAGGGAAGGCTGCTAATTCCAGCAAACAAGGACGTGTCCGAAATAACTTGAAGAACTCTGAAGGCAACAACAAAAGTTGTAACGACTCCGAGCGACCAGAAACAAACAACGTCGGCATAGTCGACAAGGAATCGCAAGAACCTCAAAGAGAGCCAAAGTAACTGCACGTTTGTGCATGTATGCATTTGAAGGAAAAGAAACTGTTCAAACAAAAACAGGCTAAAACACTAAAACTGGACGCAATCCCGTGAAGAGTGGACTTATTCTAAAACTATTTCCACTAAACCTAACAGCGGAGTCACCTCAAATATAATAGCATACGGCATGAGTTTGATGTATTACTATTGGAAAAGAACTCGGCATCGCCATAGTTTCAATTTGCACACCAGAGTCAAACAAACAACAAAAACTAGAGGCAGGAAACGTAAAAGGACTCAGTAAACACTAAACACTTTCAAGAAAAAATTAAAAAGGATTTTTCTCTCTCCCCTTGTCTTGTTTGTTTGTTTTAACCTTTACAAACAAATAGGTAACAAAAAATAGTAGTCTTCATGTTTCTTTTACAGTCAACTTGTGAAAAATTGTACAGAAACGCAGGTGTTTTCAAGGTGAATGCGAAGGAATACCAAAGGAGTATTGTAATCACCTTGCGTTACTCGTTTAAAACAAAATTGAAGCTAATCTTTACGGGCCTTATAACACTAAGGTCACGTTACTTCGGCAAAATGATATTATTATTCGCCTTGTTGGCATGCTCACAGAATTCCACAAGCAAGCATGTGACCTAAAACATCTCTTTACAAGTTTCTCAACCCGTCCACGATAACGGGTTAATTTTTGATTCCCTATTGCCTCGTCTTTAATATAAATTGTACGTGGTGTTCAGTCACCAAAAGGAGAAAACTCCCACTTTCTTAATCAATCAGACTCAAAACTAGACCTTGGTCACTCGCGTTTTCCCGCGCCTTAGTCACCAGCGTTTTCCCGCGCCCTGAGCACTGTGAGTTCTCATGGCTCTATGTAATATTTACCCTTCCTCTGATTGGGTGCTGCCATTTTATCATCACTTTGGTTTGGGTTTTGTTTTAACGACATTCAGTCGAAGGACATAAACGGGTCAGAAATACGGTAAACTGAATGAAAATCAAAACAACGGCTTTATCCGTCAAAGTAACACCATTATTTCACCTTGTTGTGGTAGGAACAATATACCAAATCGACATCCTCTAAATGAGCTTGAAGTTTTAGCCCAGCAGAGTTACAATAACAGCAGTTGTCTTCAAAAATGTGCTCTCCCACTGGACGGCAACCCCCAAAACACCTGTGCAATAAAACAGATGAAGACATTTTTGGAAAGATTTCTCGTTCAGAGCTATTCTTTTTTGAAGAGTGCAATTTTCGCTGGCATCTGTCAACCCAGACTACGCACATTCCCCCCTTTCCGTTAACGTACGTCGTATAGGTCAAAATTGCGCCTCGTGGAACACTCAGAATGAATTAGGCCTCACTCACAGAGTTCCGCATGGGGCGCTACAATCAATGTTTTTTTTTCACAAAAATGTTTTTATTTTCACTCGCGCGAAGCACTTCGCCGGAAAGAAAGGACTTCTCGTAGTCTACAATCACACTTCATCAATGCATCAATATTCGGTACTGCTAACACTACAAGCTCGTGCACTGGGGTTAGGGAAGGAAGATTACGCTACCTCTAACGAAGACTGGATAGACGCCAATACTGTGAGGAGAAATTAGATGCTAGTCACTCTTAGGGGATAAAGGCTTAAGGACAAGAGAGTTTCCAGGGGAGTTGAGACGGGCCGTTTTTAAAGGGTTGTCTGTTAATAGGTATCGTCTCCTAATGGCCACAGCTGTAGTTTACTTCAAATACCTTATTCCACTACAAAGGTTACCAGGCCCAACACAGGGATTCATAAACACGTACAGAGGCCAACCATAGGAACCAAGGGCAAACTGCATGAAATGAGTGGCATCCTGTACCAGGGATTTCTCTTTCTAGAAGAAAATGTGACGGAAATATCCAACCTTCAACGTTTTTACACTTATAATGGTTGTACAAAATTACGTAGGCATTTTTAGAGAATGTAGTGACAGAGATGGAAAGCTAAGGCTTAGGTTGGTATTGTTGTTATCCTCATTCATAGATGGAGGTCAGGGGCATAGCCAGCCTCATGTCTTGTTGTAGGCCAGTACTCTTAGAAAGTTCCAGTATTTTTTTTTGTAAATTTTGCAACAATTATTTTATAAAAGTCAAGTGACGGAAAAGATTGTATGCCCAGGGTCTACAGGACGATAAGCTGGCTATGCCCCTTGAGGTGAAAATCTGTTTCCCCAGCTATTCACATGGTGAATTTTTGTTAAAGGAATACCCTTTTCCTTCTTTCTCAAATTATTTTCAACTACAATAAAAAAAGTCATGACTTATTTTCAGGCTGCCTGCCTTTACATCTTAGGTAAGACATCAGATTGAAAGAAGCCTTCATGTGGCATCATTACAGACCTATCTGTCACCACATTTTCTTTAAAATCATTTAAACATACAACACATTACAAAATAACATAAAAAACCTTTCGAAATGATTTCAATACAGTACTGGTATCTATCCAAAACAAATTACCCCAAATTGATCCTATTTGTTTGAATTCAAGATCTCTGGATCTTTAGCCAAATTGTATCACATTGTGGCCCATGTCAATTACAGTATTTCTGTATTATGCTCTAATGTAGTCTTTATAATTATTACTCACAGGATCACTAAGATTTACAGGAGTCCCTTTCTGAAGATTCTGAAAATGACAAAATACAAACTTGTGCAATTAGAAATAGGTTATCAGTTTACACTTTTTTTTTTTTGACATCTACATTGTAAAGGTTAGTGTAGACGGTTAAGAATATATGAAGGTCATATATTTGAACTGCGGATAAAGACATGAATGAAAGTGATCTTCGCAGTGATGTGCACTACTTAGGCAGTAGTGAAAATAAGGCCTGAAAAAAAGTCAGGCCTGACCTTTTTTTCAGGCCTTATTTTCACTACTGCCTAAGTAGTGCACATCACTGCGAAGATCACTTTCATTCAAAGGTTAGTGTATTACAAAATTTTGCAAAAACTAATGCTATCTCAAAGTTTCATACTTAAAACTGATGAAACAACACTGGTTGGAAGTAACCAATCAAATTACAAACACTGTGCTCTGATTAGATGCATTTTGAGGTGTGGGATGGTGATGGGCTCATTTGTACATCAAGTCAAATATACAAAAATCCCAAATATTTCAAAACGGCTTCTAATTAAGTCACTGAAACAAACAAACATCTGCAATTTCAACAGTAACGGTTCAGTATGTCCACAATTAATTCTTTACATTTGTATCCTGTATGTAAGCAGTTGTTTGTAAAAGGCCTAGTTGCAGCTACAAAAGCAAGAATTTATTCTATAGATCTCTTACTTCTCCCTTCATCTTTCTTTCCATCTGCTCACGATCTTGTTCTTCTTGAAGAAGAATGAGTCCAACAGCAACATCAGAAGCAACAATGTCCACCCCATGCAATCCGGAGGCTAAAATATCTGCAATGTCTGACACTGCACTGAGGTACTGATCATCTCTGCCAGTAAAGAAGCAACACAACCAACGACATCTCTTCTCCCAAAGCTGATATTGGGGATTTGAAAATCAAAAAATTAGAGAGAAAAGTTTTGTCTAAAGATAAATGTATCATCTTTTTTTTCAGCTTAATTTAGTCTAACTTATCAACTGGGTTGATAATGTAAATTGGCCACTGTATAGAGTTTAAAGCTGATGTTTCAAGCAAATGACAAAGGGCTTTATGTTATCGACTGAGGTGATAGTACTAAATTACATGTACACTGCTATACTCTTCCACCAATGCAGCACCACAGTTTCTCTGGAAACTCACTTCCTTTATTAATTTATCTTTTTTGTTCATTTGTTTATTTGTTAGATGCACAAGATATAAATTTGCTGAGTCATAGAAAAAGACTCCACCATAACACCGGTACCAAGAGCTTTGTGTTTGTGTTATTTTAATTAATGTCTCCTGCAAACTGTAATAGTTAAGATACAGACCCCAGCATATTTTCCCTATCATATCAGACCATGACATCTAAAGCAGCTTCACATTTCATTGTGAGGGCAACAAATTCTTTCCATTTAGTAATTAAGAACCATTATTCCAGACTAGGACCTGAACCCATGGCCTTGCACAACAACAGAGTTGATAGAGTAAATTTGCCAACATAGGGAGTTTCTAAAACTGACTTTCTAGCATAGCTGTATGTTAGAGTGAGTGAAAGAATTGTGGGTTTTGTATGGTTTATAAACAGAAAGATGACACTACACTATTAATGGGAACATGATAACATGAAAAACAGTCAGTAATAAATTAGCTGAATGAAAAGCTTTAGTTTATACCATAGGGATTTATAGAGCCTATTTGAGAGATAAATGTTTGTTCAAGAGTTTTGTGTCTTTCCAAACTTCCTAGATGTAGGAAAAACTGAATTTTTAACAGATATTGATTTCAAACCTCTTTTGTTGATTCTTGCATGACAGGTGAAAACTCCCTTCCAAATGGATCCTTGTGAATTGTTCCCAGTGGATCAAACAACACCAAAACACCAATAAAAACAACAAGTAAGATCAGCCATTCTAGAGTCACTGAAACACACACAGCAATAACCAAGCTTGGCTGACAACTAGAGCCATTCTTTACTGCCCAGTAGGTCCCAAGAATTGTCCACAGCAGCTCTGGCAGATAAAGTCCAAGTTGGATATAAAGTAATACTGGCATTAACTGCCGTGGTCTGGAGTTCATCACAGTTCCCTGTATACTGATGTATATGATGGCAATTTCATTGATAATCACCAGGCTGGTTAGAACAATTACTCCAATAAAAAATAACTGCAGTTCAAGCCGAGCATCACACTTTTTAATCTCATCATTCTCAAAGCTGTACGTCATAGATATTACAGCCAACCTAATTGTTGTGGATAAAATGAGTCAGTTATCAGTGCATAATGTAGTATTCTTAAAAAACAAGAAGTCTTAAAGAGCAATTTGTGTGATATTAAGCAATACTTTGCGTTTCTTAACCCTTTAACTCCCGAGATTTGATTGTAAATTCTCCCCTCTAACTGCTCCACATTTCCTTGTAAATTAGTTACGAGAGTTTGATGTTAGATCAAGATAACTTCTACCTGATAAGTTTGAATATTCTCGTTACCTGTTTTCTAGATAATGAATGGATATCATAGAGAGAGGCAACATGTTAATCACTTTTGGGAGTTAAAGAGTTGGCAAATCCTTGATTATTTCTGTATTCAACAAACTAAATAGTATACATCTGTGACAAAAATCAGTGAAATTAATTCTTTAGCCTTAAGATAGTCTGTTAAAGGGAGAAAAGCACCCACTATCAATACAATGGTGGTAGAATGGATGAATAGTGAGATATATGTATGCTGGCCAATGAAATAAGAAAAAAAATTCATACATGCCAGTGTATAATGATAATTAAACAGTTATTTTACAAAGTTCGATATTCTCCAGCCACATCTCTGGGGTAGTTGTGAAGAACAAGTTCCTGAAAAACCTGTTGATGCCAGTCAAAGGTTTGTTTTGGACTTTACTTCTCAGGTACATGTATATTGTCACTTAGAGGCCTGTTGGTTATATGTCAGCCAACAGTCCACCAACAGGTTTTTTGTGGGAGTAGTTCTTCAAAATTCCCCAGCTATGGATGTTTAACCTTTTGGAACTTAAGTTACATGTATGACACTCTTCAATTCTCAGATCAACTATTATTCCCAGTTCTTTCTCCCTCACCCACACACACCTACTAAAGGAAAATACACCTTGAAATAAAAATCAAATGTCTTTCATAATGACCTTATGGTATTGGAACAGATAATGAGCTTCTAAATTCTGCAAATTTCATTAAAGAAATCTCTAAGGAGGTATGTTCTGTGACTGGCCATGATTAGAGCTAGTTTAAGTCCAAATTGTGCACATCATTTTTACTAAATACACCACAATTACTCACCAAACTAGTCTAACTATAACTCCTACCGCTGCTGGGAAAAACAAGTCATCGCTACCAATACGCCATCGGCGATTAAAAACCACCAAGGCAGGCATCTCGAAAATGGCAAGTTCTTTTCAAAATAAACTTTTCAATTCGCGAACCATTAATCAGGTCATATTGACCCTTTCATTAACTTTTTTCCTGACATTTTCGGTGAAATACGAAAATCGAAATATTCCTGCTTCACTTAAATCGCAAGTGAAAGAAAAAAGCGCCTAAAACAGATCAGCAGGACTCATGAATAATATTTAACGCCATCCTTCCTTGTTTTCAACAAGTCTTCCATATTGAAAGATGCGGAGAGACTGGAGACTAAGTTGCGATCTACCCATGCGCAGCATTAATTTCCTTTAGCGTCGGAAATTCAGCCAATAACTTCAACTTTCACCTTTCTTTTAGTCTAATTTTAGAGACTTTTTCCACAATGATTGCCTTTTGAGACAAGTAGAAGTATCAAATAGTCCTAAAGCTGCCTGAAAATCGTCAAAATAGGACTAAACTTCTGCTGTGTTTCTTCTTTTATTCGCTGTTTGGCGAGTATGGCGTCGAATTCACCAGGTAAGCTTAGAAATTTACGCTTGTTCTTACCTTTAAACGGCGCACATAGATCAACAGGTTTGATGATTTACAAGAGCTGGTCTTATATCTAGTCTTAAAACGTTAGCAAGCTTCTTTAATTGTGGGTGATATTGTTTGCAATATATTACATTAGTGTATAAATTTGGTTTGGTATGAAATGTTCCATTATCCAGCGTTTCAATTGAGGCGTGTGTTTATTCGGACTTGTCCCTTCTCAAATACGGATTTTTTTTGCCTCTCATAGGTAGCAGATTGTCAAGAGAGAAGCTCAAACTGAACTTCCAAGGTGGAATAGAGAAAAAAAAGTTAAACCTCGCAGGACTCGCGACACGACAACCAACACCGCTTCAATCCAATATGTAAGATAAATATTTAACGCATAACATAAGCTATCGAATTCCTGTTTACAGCTTCCTCTTTCAAGAAGACAAACAATTTTATTGTAGATCAGCAAGACATTAGTCGGTGTCTGTGTCATTAAAGAGCGCGATTCTAACAATTTGTGAAGTAGCAATTAACCGTGAATTAAATTTAATTGCAGCTGTCATTGTGCAACATTAGCGACTCACTGTTTCAACTTTCAGATTCATCTTATGATTTCTTTTGTGAAACGTGGAAACAATCCTACTCAAAAGGCCTCATTTGTTTCTTGTTTTGATAATGCCATGAATGTAGATTTTAATTTGTGATTCAATTTTATCACTTAGTTCAAAATTTTTCAACTTGTGTGATTTTTGTCTCTTAAGCTGATGCCATGATACTTAGCACGTCACCTTTTAAACTCTTTAATTTCATTACCAACTCAGCTGATTAAACCAAACTATCCTATAGTATTCCCCTCTAATGCAACACCACAGTTTATTTAGAAACTTGCCAAAACTGGTTTGAAAATGTCAAAGAAAGGAAACATTTGAACCACAACATAAAGCTATGTAAGAGACAGAGTATCATTTTTATAGTGTTTATCAGGTTTTTCTAATATCAATATGTTGGAAAGTCATTTATCCTTTAGATAGTACCATCAACTTTTGGCACAAAAAGATTTTATTTACATTTTTTTTTTAAGTGAAAGACTCCGAACTCACAAAGCTGTTGGAAAACTGTCATTTGGCCCGGATCAGGTAAGCTATTTATATTGAGTAAACATTTTCACTTCAATTAATGTAGTGTAATCTGATACAATTTGTAATGTATATCAGATTCTTCCGTGGGGAAGAATAAACCTCTAAAATTTTCCTCTCTCTAAACTTTGTTGCCCAGTTGGTAGTAAGGCTCAACTACTAGCACTATCCCACTAAAACCTTAAGTTTTTATTCTGGCTTCTCTTCTGCACTTGGTAAAATCATCATGGATCATGGCTTTATTTCATTTTATTTGTGATGTAATTTCTTAGTTAGGATGGACCTCTATTGGCTTAAATGTATGGTGACTTTGATATAGTGTTAGGCTAGGAGTCTGATAAGAGGAACAGGCAGGCACCTTACTTATTTTCTTGTATATCTAGCTGCACAAGGGAGGTGGGGAAAGGGAATGAACAGAAATGAAAATTTATGGCTTATCATATGAGCTTTGAACTCCAGAGTTTAAATCAATGAAATTTATGATTTCATGAAATACTTTTTATAGATTATGGTCGGTACCTGTCATGTTTGCTGTTGTTTTTGCACTTTCTAATATGTATTTTTTGTTTGTGTAAAATTTCCATTATAGAATTATGAATATTCATCGGAAGACCTGGATGATTGTGGTGAGATTGGTAGAGGTGCATATGGCACTGTCAATAAGATGTTACATAAGGAAAGCAACACCTACATGGCAGTTAAGGTAAATTAACCCTGATATTCATGTTTCTATCTACCCTATACTTGTTTGAAAAGTTTTGCTGTTAGCCATAGAATAGGGTCTTAGTATAGCAAACTATTATGCTGTGGTTTGTCTTTTGGTAAAAACATCTTCAATGGCTTGATGACCTCTTTTCCTTGTTCAGTGCCATCACCCAATGTTAGTAACATGTCTAGCAATACCAGTAAGAGGGTGGCAAAGTTTTTTAAACTTGACACAAGATTAAGTTCAAAATTAGTAAATAATGCATGTATTTTATAGAAAGTTAAGGTAACATGAGATTTGAAGTTTTCCATCTTGAAATTGTCATACATGAAATACTGTTTAAAGTACATATGAAGAGTGATTTTTTTGAAAAATTTGTGCATGAAACAGAATCAGCCACCTCCTCTTTCCAACCCTCCAATAAATGCACAAATCACTGAGGCTTTATAGTGCTTTAATTTCCTATGTCACGACATCTTGAGGGAATCAACTGTGCCATTTTATAAGAATTAATCTGTAATTTAAGGTTTCTTTTTAAAGCACCTGTTTTTCCCTTTCAGAGAATTCGTTCAACAGTAGATGAAAAAGAGCAAAAACAGCTTTTAATGGATTTGGATGTTGTCATGCGAAGCAGTGATTGTAAATACATTGTCAAGTTTTACGGAGCTCTTTTTACTGAGGTACATGCCATGAGAAATATTTTCTCTTTGGATATTCTTAGTGTTTACCGTCTTGCTCTTCTTTTCAAGAGCAAAGTGTAGATTAAGGGCGAATTTGAGCTTGAGTTATTGCACTAAGTGCTGTTATGGACTAGTTCTGTGAAGGACAGTCAAAGTGAGAGTCGCCTCTCCATTACTCTCAAGCATTGTAAACTCATTCTTTTAAGTCTTATTGAAACCTTCAAATGGGAAGTGTCACCCTTCCACTGCAGACACCTTGTCTGCCAAGGAGTGGCTATTATAGGAAAAATTTGTAAACCTAAACAAGAACTGACTTGAGACAGTCACCTAAACTCTATATTCACTGTATCATGGTTCAATGGCCCTTAGGGAAATGTTTTAAAACACCATGGGTTTGAAATTTCATTGTACTCATACCATCTGGAGGAGGTTCCTCTGATATAAAATGCTAAATTCTCTGAATTAATCTACAGTAAAGCAGCCTGTATACCAAATTACTGAACATATCTTGGCCTCTATCTTAGGGTGATGCATGGATCTGCATGGAATTGATGCACACCTCATTTGACCAGTGTTACCGGCATGTTTATGGGGTTGTAATGGAAACTATACCAGAAGACATTCTAGGAATGACCTCATTGGCAGTAAGTTTCTATTTTTAGCAGTGGTGTTGGTTTTTTCTGTATTAACATGCAAACTCCTTGGTAGTAGGGCCACAAGAAAAGCTAGAGAACTTCATCTCCTGAGAAACAAAACTTGTATGGACCAATCCACATTTCAATATGCTGCTCCAGCAAAAGGAATGAAATTACTTTCCAAAAGAACCTCATTCCAGCAATACACTGAGAACTTTTAAAATTGAAAATTTTCAATTTGTTATTGATATAGATTAAAGAATTAACACAAAGGTAGCATGGAAACTATTTCTTATAACTGTTCTCATTATCATTTTTATTGTCCTACATCTTTTTGATGTTGATCAAATGTTTATGCCAGCATTTCAATATGGATCCACTGATTGTTGTTTTTTTTTTCCAATCTTACTAAAGTTTTTATTCTTTTTTCATTATTACTATTACTGATACTAATATTGTTATTTTACAATCTTTGTACATGTAGAATGTAACTTTTTTTTTTTTGAAAAGTGCCTCAAAACAGGGCCAGGGCATGAACTTGTTTGTTGAAAGGAACAAACCTTTTTTTTTTTACACAGGTTGTAAAAGCACTGGACTATCTTAAAACAATGCTCAATATCATTCATAGAGGTTTGTTCCTAATTGTCTAAATTGATATTGTGTCATCATGGATATAACAACAGTGTTTTTTTGTATCAATATTTCACCTACAGTCAACTCTTCATCTTTTCAATTTATGTTGTCAGTGGGGTGTACATATCAATTAATATGTCTTTATTCTTCCAGATGTGAAGCCTTCCAACATCTTGCTTGATCTTCATGGACATATCAAGCTTTGTGACTTTGGTATCAGTGGCCAACTTGTTGACTCCATTGCTAAGACAAGAGATGCAGGATGCAAGCCCTACATGGCGGTAGGTCATGTCTTTTATGAAATGAATATTTTATACCTTTTTTTTTTATTTGTTAGTCCACTTTTAGGCTTGTGTAGACACTTATAATTATTTATGATGGGAAAATGATCAAGTGGACCTCGAAGGTGATCAAATTTTAACAATTATTCACCTTATGTCAGGATCAACATCAACTATCCACTAGCCTGATGAAGGACTAATGCACAAAACGTCAGCTTTGTAACTCTTTACGTTGGCCAGTTTACATTATCAACTCACTTGATCGTTCCCACTGACACAGCACCATAGTTTCCTTAGAAACTTACCACCTTTATTTATCAGCTAGCTTGCTGAGAAGTGTATTCCAGCCAAAAAGATTGAAATTCATGTTCAAGAACTTACTCATTTGCCATCTCTGTGGCACTTGCCTCCTTCCCTTGTACAACTCATGTGCAATACTGAAGGGATGGCAGCAACATACTCATGAAATATATTGTCACATCTCTCTGGCTCACATCTTACACTTCCCTTACTTCAACTGACTGTACAGATTTGTGTGATGCATGTACTGTGCTGTAATGAAGCAGTTATTGGTAGTTTTTGGATGACTTGCCAATCTTAGTTCTTTAAAGCAATTACATGTAGGGAAAGAAAGTAGGTTTCTCTCCCAGAAGCAAAATGATAGCAGTATATTAGTGGTAAATCTCTTTTTAAGTTAGAGTGGTGTGAAGAAAGACTTGTGCTATGTAGTTCAGCTCAAAGTTAAGTATAGGTAATAAATTAAACATGATTTTGAGTGCAATTTGGTGTAAATAGGCACAAGTAAATTTTTTCAAAGACAGCATTTTAATTCCTTCATAGCCTGAGAGGATAGATCCCATGTCTTCAAGACAAGGAAGTTATGACATCAGATCAGATGTGTGGAGCTTTGGAATTACCTTAGTAAGTTAAAAGAACTGTTGGTTATTTACATTAGAACCCTGATAAATTAAACTTGCAAGGGAAACAAAAAATGGTTAGAATTAGCAGGGTTCGAGTTAGCTGATAGTAAATAACTGAACATGGGATCAAGGGAAATCAGATCTTGTTTGAGTTATCAGGGGGTTTGAGTTAGTGGGGTTCTGCTGTATTGTGTTTGATGTGTGGTTCACTTCAATCTGAATGCCGTGGGAAGATATGTAGATAAATTGAGGTTCGGGGTTCGAGTTAGCTGATTGTAAATAACTGAAAATGGGATCAAGGGAAATCAGATCTTGTTTGAGTTATCAGGGGGTTTGAGTTAGTGGGGTTCTGCTGTATTGTGTTTGATGTGTGGTTCACTTCAATCTGAATGCCTTGGGAAGATATGTAGATAAATTGCACCCAACTGATTAACACCTTGAGTTACTCGAAATCAGAACTGTGAGCTGTAACACCATTTGATGGTCACAGGTTTATTTATGCCCTGGATTTTATTATGCAGGGCCAAAAGCACCCATTCCTAGGCTAGGTCGAATGCACTTTACTAATCCATGGTCATTACTAGCTGATAAATAGTTTTGAATAATCACCTCAGCATCATCTTGGGGATTGTTTGAAGCAAAGTTCTATTCACCTATGATGATCAGCAAGCATTTTTAAACTCCCATGAGTGTCCAAGACAGAATTTCTTGTTACAGTATCAATACACTATCAAGCAGATGAGTGTTTGGAATAAAGAAAAATATAAATTAGGAGATTATCAGTTGATCCCATACCAAATTCTCCAAACTAACATCACAGGAATTGTATGGAAGACATCAAGGAGAATTACTTGTGAGATCTTGAGAGTGAAAGGGTTAAAAATGAACTTCAGTGTATTCTCCAACACTTTAAATCATTGAGCTTGAAAAAAGGAATAATTATTTAATTTAATAGCTGTCTAGATGATAATCAGACTGTCTGTATTTCATTCCTTACTTGAAGATTAATTCTTCATCAGAAGCCTCAAGGAATGTACTGTGTGATTGCCCTTAGGAAAATTACCTCTTGATAACAATCTTGTAATGGGTGACAAGACTAGAGGGAGTGACCTCCAAAGAGGTGCTTATGATTCATTTTTAATGAGAATAATTGTTTTTTAACATCAAATGACAGATTGAACTTGCCACTGGAAAATTTCCTTATCCCAAATGGAAGAGCGTATTTGATCAGTTGACTCAGGTTGTGAAGGGAGACCCACCACGCTTGACTAACAAAGATGGAGGAAACTTTTCAGATGAAATGCTTGCCTTTACAAATGTGTGGTTAGTAAATTGAAATTGTTTGCATCAAATATTATGCAGGCAATCAACGTAGAGTTTGGGCCATCTTCAAACAACAATTTTTTGCTAAATGAATGTACATGAAGCCTAACTTTCATGAAATTAGTAGCAACCTCTAAAGATGTCTTGAAAGCTTGGTGACTTATTATTAATTATTATTGGGCATAGATAATTTACTGTGGCTCCTTAACAAGTTTGAAGTGTTTCTGTTTTTAATTTTCAATTTGAATTCCTATCATCTTGGCTGTAAACAAGCAATAGGAAACTAAGACAGTTTGTGAAAAATTGTAGGGCAAGGTCTGTAATAATTTCAGAGGCATGACCATAACTGATCTTAGTTCTAATGTAATGATTGTTTCTGTGTGTCTTTTGTTTTCCTAGCCTTACCAAAGATGTTACTAGAAGACCAAAGTACAGAGAATTGCTCAAGCATCCCTTTATCCTAAGGTATGAGGAAAAGCAAGTTGATGTGGGATCCTGGCTCAGTAGAATCTTGGCGCAGGCGCCACTGAACTTTGATAGATTAGAGTTATGATGCTTTGAAATAAATAAAACTATTTTTGCACCAGTTAATGTAAATAATACCCAAAACTTCCTGAATGTGAGACTGTGAACTTGAGTCAAGAGGGATTGAATTCTATTGACAAGGGTCAGTAACCATCTTCAAACTAATTGAAAGAAATCAATAGTTTTTCATCTTTATAGTAGTTTTAACATATGATAACAAGCTAGTGGAAATGTCAAACCATTTTATATTGTAGGTCACTGTGTAACAAACAAAATGTTCAGTGATTGGCCCAAATGAAACCAAGAAATGTTATAAGATCTCTATAAATCTGTGAGATTGTTCACTCTCAAAGACTCCGATAGGAGAAATGGGTATTCAAGTTGTTTGTTTTTTGCATTTCTGAAAACTGGCCAAATCACTTGTTCAATATATAAGCTTCTTTGCACCTCTATTGTTGTTGTTGTTTTTTTTCTTTGTTCTCAGTTGTGAAATGAATTAAGGGTTAGAAACATGAGTTATGAGCTGTGGTATTGTGTAAGGTATTTTTAAAATGGTCATTTCATTTGTGAGTTTCATGGCATTGAATAAACCATGAAATACAGTATCACTGCAAGGAACCAGTTGGTTCAAGCAGAAGATGAAGTTTTGAGAATTAGTTTGCTGCAATGTATTAGAGGGTGAAAGGTTTCTAAATTTAATATTTTTTTTGTCTTATTTGCTGAAATATTTGAAAAACTTTCATTGTACATTATAATTTTACTTTACTTAGTTTTTCTTTGCGTTTTCATGGAGAGATGGGCATAAAGAAATAAGCTATTTCTTGAAAAAAATAAAGAAACTTTTTCAATTGCTTTTACATGCTTTGTTCATTGAAGTTTTAAACCAAAAATATATTAAGTCATTATTAACAGTGTGATAATGATTAGGTGCAATAAGAAATGCAGTAGTTAAATATGTTGTGCAGTGCTGTTGCAGGTTCAGCTTTTTTTAAAACTAGGTTTTGCTACAAGGTAATGTGTTCTGGTTTCCAACAAAAGAAAATGAACAAAAATGATTCAAAACTAGGGAAGTTGTTTTGATAAATTGTTATTCTTTGTGAGTCACACTTCAGTGCCCTTGATCATTTACTTATTTAAATGTAAACAAGTGTTATTTGAAGATGCTCAGTGAATGATTACAATAAAAAGCAATATATTCTCGTGACTATGTGTTTAAATTGCAAGGGTTACAGTACAAGGAAGGGAGTGACAAAATATCACAATTTTAGCCTTTATCTCTTTGTACGATTACATGTCATTTGATATTTATTAAAATGCAATTAGATGTTTGAATCATTGTCGTAAAATTTTACATGTACTTGAAAATGTTACCTGTAGGTTAAAACATAGTGCACTCTCAAATCAAAAGCTACTTTCCCCTTCCTTTGTGAAGAACTTATGTGTAATGGCTCTATATTTCTCAAACAAAATCTGAAGCGTCATTAATACTCGGAAATCCCGCTTATTCAACTCCAAGCTGTCTTCCCTTCCTTTGCCAAACAATCTGAAGTCACCACCAATTTTTTTAACTTCCATTAAATATTTCTATTCAATTTCCTTTTCCCAAGGAAGAATGAAATCAAAACAATGAAAAGAGGTTTGTAGATTTACTTTTTCTCAATATTATTTTCCGTGAATTGCATTTATTTGCCAGTTCCAAGTACTCTCGTGCTAAGGCATGAGTGACCTAAGGAAGAAGATTTGGAGTGAACTTGAGACTAACTTGCGCTGTGAATAAAAATCTGGCTGATTGCCGGCTGCTCAATCTATCAATTAATACTGGCACTTTTTTTCACAATTTAAGAATAATCGAAACCTAGATTCGAAGATATTTATAACTGTGACTTCTCTCCTATTATTCATTAAAATTGTATCAGAAAAAAAAGAAATTGGGCACAAGAGAGGAAAACTAAAATTTCAGACGAAAGAGATCTTTGACGGGAACACTTGGAGGTTTAAAGAAGCGGCAAAGTAAAATTAAAACATGGGTATCTTAGACATAGCGTAATTACATGTTGTTACCACTTAACGGCCGTTCAAAGGACTCAATCTTTTTGTAAAATCACGTTGTTGATGACGAGTATTGGAGAGAAAATACACTACATTAATACTTCATCACTGAGTCAAGCTTAGTTATAAAAATAGTTGTTTTAAATATACACTATACAAGCAGACGGCCGAAATTATATAGACAATAAGCGCACCGCGTGTCGAAGCTATTTCCACCTCCGTTAAATTTTCCTTTAGTTTCTCTTTTCATTTGCCGTGTACTGTGGGCGCAAACTACAGACGCAGTTTCCAAGCTCAATCTATACATCATTGTGCTCTTTGTTCACAAGGTTAAGTTGTAAGAAAGAACGAGAGAGAGAGCGAGGACGTAACGACAAAAAATAGATTTCCACTTTCACTTTCGAAGTGCACCTTACATCAATTTTCCAACGACTTCCTGTGTGCTTGGTAGTTTCAAACACACAGCCATACATTCTCAGGCAAAACCGTGACAATGGGATTAGAATCGCGCGGCAAACTTAGTCAACGCTCTTGGTAGGTGAAACAGCTTTTTAATCGCAGTTCATTCTCTAGATTTTAAGTTTATTCACGTTTAAAAACAGCTCAGCATTGCTTTGTATGTAAACAAACGGCATTTCTGATGCAATACTTGAGTGTTTTGGTTAACTACAAAACGTCTTTCGAAGTGATTGGTCGGTGAAATGATGTAGGTGATCTTGGTAGGCGAAACAGCTTTTTAATCGCAGTTCATTCTCTAGATTCTAAGTTTATTCACGTTTAAAAACAGCTCAGCATTACTTTGTATGTAAACAAACGGCATTTCTAATGCCATACTTGCGTGTTTTGGTTAACTATAAAACGTCTTTCGAAGTGACAGTCCAAGACTAAAGGCAATGATTGTGATGTGACTGAATGAAAACAGCATTTACCAGAAATATTTCGTAGTATTATTAGTCGGATCAGATTCCTATATTCCTTTATTAAGTAACACAAAAATATAAAACTTGTTCTAACATAGTACGACAGTTCCGGTTCAAACTGGGGCTGCCTCGCACATATAATTATTCACAAAAATACAACTTGAATATGTGCCAAGCAATCGAGCACATTTCTTTCCGATCAGTTTAGTCGCTCTTTGGATTCTAAAACCACAGTACGTGCTTGCATTTTTAGACTACTTCTGAGAATAATTTTATGAAGTTAACATGCCACTCGTTATCCACCAAGTAACAAATACAGTTGTCATTAATAGACCCATCACATGATCGGTAGGTCAGTTAATTGACGGGAGTCTGTTCTCAGTTTTTTTTGAGAAAAAAAATATCACTTCATTGTTTGCTTGACAGTTTTGTCTGGAAGCTTTTCTGTAGAGGCCTTCCTCTCATCACAGATAACGCATGGCCTTGAGGAATAATCGAGTCTTACCACGCTTGATGAATGCTGTAGGTATGTGTAAAGATGAAACAATAATCTACCAATATGTTAGCATTGAGTTGTACCGACTTCGGTTTCACGGGAACGGCTTCTCGTGTATCGCTGTCGCTGTACGTCTTTTTTAGTATTACAAACAATAGTACCTCCTTGGGTAAGGTCAAATTCTCAGCTTTGAAGCATGTAAAAGTGAAATAACGACACGAAGCACCATATTCAGTAACGGATGCCACGCTCAAAGTGGTAAACAAACCTTACATTATACGTTCATGCGTAAATAACCTTTCTTTCCTCTCGAATCTTAGAGTAGCTATATATAAAATTAGTTGATATCTTCAGGAATAAAAACTTTAACAAAAACAGAACAATGCCAAAGATATGTACGTGAGACCTATAACCATGATAAGACAATTTTTTTCACTGGGCAAAAGTATCCATGCTTTATAGTCGTCTCTTATGATCAGGAAAAAAATTTAGACCCTATTCCTTCAGAAAGAGCATTCTGTTGCTTAGCGGAAAATTACGAGAAGGAAACGTAGTCCATAGATAGTAATTATTATATTTATTGAATTTCCTTTTCAGAAAATGATTACAGGTGAGGCAACATTTATAAATTTCACTGGGAAAAAACAAATTTGAAGCAATAGAATGACTATTTTGACCATGATTCGATTCCTCGGTTAGTATCTAATCGGCAAAAACTCATATTCCTAAGAGCTTGAGAATTTATAAAACAATAATTCACTCCATTACTTTGTTCGAGGCTCATGTGTTGATAAATCACGTGTCTCTCTTGATGGGTACCTAATTTTCATTTCGTTTTGTTGCTGGTGTTTTTTGTTTGTTTGTTTGTTTTTTCACGTATATCACCAGGTAATTATACGCATATCTTATAGGAAACGTAGCTACAACGGACAGAATGACCACTCAGGAGGACATTGCTTTGTGTCTGTTACATCACATCTGTTATCCACACGACAATGAACAAATCACAGCTACCCCATGGCAGCGGTACAGAGGTGACCAGCAGTCGACATTGATTAATTTATCTTTTCTAATTGCACTGATGTCAAAAGAAAGTCAAGAAATATGGATCAGTGATTTAACACCTTCACGTGCAAACGAGCTTGTTGTGGTGAGTGATTAGCGAGGTTATGGCAGATGGCAATTGCGGCAATTAAAAAAAAATTATTTCTTGCCACCCGTCATCCACTGTTTAAATAATTTAACTATAGCGTTAACGTAAAGATTATAATAAGCGAGGAAGATCAGAGTTCATTTCTTCCATTTGCCGGTGCTGTAAACATATCAAGCTTGAGCACTCTAAAAGTTTATACTTACATAATATACATGCATTTCTTAAGTTCAGTGCTGTCTGTATCTAGCCTGTGATAGGTCATCGGTGATCGGTGCAATCTTACATTAGTTACACGTAACCTGGAAATCATTATAGTAATATAGTAACGACCCACCGGTCCCAGCTGGTGCGAGGCTGGTGTCTGAGACTGGTGTCTGAGTGTAATATTTTCAAAATGGTAAAATTTAAAACGGAGAAATAATTTCTCTAAGAAAGGATCCAATTTGTATCGTCTGTAATAAAGAGGTCTTTTTATCATCCATGCTTTGCTTTTTTGTTTCAAAGACCTGACAGCAAATTCTCTTTAATCAGTTGGCACAACAAATCGCCTCTTAATTAAATTCTGAAGAAATAGTTTTGCACCGAGACAAGAATACTTCGTCGAGAGTATCCTTCATTCCTTCACTTTCTTCCCTTTTGACCAGAAAATAACGATAATGCGGAATTTAAGGGTTTATGATACACTTCTTTAAGTGTTGGATTCAAACGTTTCCTCTGCTTTTCTTTCCAGAATAATGGTGCTTACAAGATGATATTGCAAGCATATCCGAACAGAGGTGTTGTTATAAGCCATTCCTCGTTGGACAGTGAAGGGAGACAGCTTCCCCCTCATGCTCGCCTACTCACTGTCTTGCTTCCTGCTGGTGGTCCCAATATTTACAATGCCACCCTACAGCTTACCAAAGAGCTGGAACTAGGCAGAGAAGTTGTATGCGACGAGATTATATTCACTGTAGCAACAAATCTCCCTAATGGAAACCAAGTTCATTTTCACGAAAAAGGGAATATTTTTTACATTGATTACCCGCTTCCAAAACTTAAACTTGCAGGTCAGTGTTTCACTGAAACTATATAAGAAAGTGATTTCTCTTCCTGTTTATTATTATGATTATTATTATTATTTACTAGTCAACGTTTGAACAAAAGAAAAAGACGGATACTAAGATCGATAAACAAATATATTCTTCAGAAAGAACTTTAACAAGACAAGTTACAAATTTAAAGAAGCTAAGATTTATCCATATATCCATTTACTCCTATATTCATCTGTTTATTTCAGTATTTATTGATTTACTCAATCAATAGGAGTACTGACGCGACCTTTTGCATGGGATATCATAATGCACTTTGAGAAACTGTCAGATAATGGTAAGCTAGATAGTTGTAATGGGCTTTCTCTAAAGTAAGGCATCGTCCTACAATCAAAATTAAGTTCCTGATTGAATTTCCTATTGAGTCCAGCTTTGTTTTAAATTGTTCTCACTTTTTTCCATAATGTTCTCCTTCGTTGATTATTAATTGTTCAGAAATATCTTTTCCTAGTAAAAATGAACGTCTAAGGAGGGTAGCATGATCATCCCTCCTTTAACTGCCTGTTACTGGCATTTGAAACTGTCTTGACAAGCGCGACAAGAAATGTAATTAGCCACAACTGTCTTACAGGAAGAAGACAAAAAATATGAAGCAAAGAGCTAGCTGTAATTTACCATTAACCAGTATGATTTAAGTGAGTTTAAAGGCGCAAAAAGACTTACGGGTCTTTACGATACAATGTTACACAGTCCACTAGAGTAGATCAAGATGATTAGCTCAAGGATGTTGTGTGTGGTCATAAACAAAAGGGGATTATACCAGTGCACTGAGAACGTTTACTCCTTATTTACCTATTATATATTCATACATTTATCTATCCATTTATTTTATATTCAGGGCAATATTCATTGTACAGACAACACAGAAAGAGCTTGGAAAGGCGGGCCAAGACAAGACCCCAATATCAAGATCTGGTTGCAATGGTTCTGAACGAGGTACTACGCCAATTAAACCACTTTCAAATTAATCTAATCATCGGAAGGGGGGAAGGGGTTAACTGTGATTATCCCACGACTAACTCTGCACACAGCACAAGCTTAATCCATGATTAATGCCTTTGCAGCCGCAGTAATGGTATCATTTCACAGTCTCATCTTAATCTGTGAGAAGGATTAAAGGAACAGAAAACTCACTACATCTAAAATTTGTATGGAATGTACTTTCTCATTTTTGCTAGGAAGGTGTGGCGTGCCTTATCCGAAATAGGCTCGAAGAGGGAGTTAATCTCGCGAGAAAAGCCTGCCGTTTGTCCTCATTCCACAACTGTGTGAACGACCGCACTATCCGCGGTTATGCATCAGCTGTGTATGCCGCTGCGGAACGATTTGCTGGCAATCAAGACGGTGCCAAACAATATCTCCAAGATGCTTTGGAGGTGAGAACACTTGTATGTGGATTTTCTCCCTGACTTTTGGCTATTTCGGTAAAAAGCTTTGAGATAATTGACTATCCTAAAACAAGGAAAGATGAACTTCCACTCTTTCTCTCTGTTTAACATACTTTTGGTATTGATTGCTATCGAGGTGAGATAAAGAAAACGTAGCAAAAAGAGTTCAGTTTAAACTCGTTACACAAGGGGAAGTGGCTGACCTAAATGTTGACAACCACTTATTTTGATTTATTTGTCCCCCCTCCATTGACCATCTTAATGTACTACTGTAAGCTAAGTGGCTTGAAACTTTTAAACCACCCACAGATATTTGAACCAATGGAACCATCTTCCTACACATCAATAACACTCTACAATATTGGTGCAATAGCCATGGAGAGATCTGCCACCGTGGGAGTAAGCAACGACGAGGAAAGAGAGGCAGAGAGTTTCCTGCAGATGGCAGCCATGCACTGGAATCATCAAAACCTAAACACAACAGCTCGCATGCTTCCTCGAGTGTACAATCGATTGATTGGCCTGTACCTCAAGTCCTCTCCAAATACTGCACCAAACCTTGACGTCACCGTATCCCAAGACAACCTGAGACGTGCTGGCGAGGTAATCAGGAGTTTTGATGTCCTCCTTCCTCAATGCCCCAAATGGATGAAGAGTACGTTTTACCTTGGCAAGGCAGATCACTATATCAGGTCAAGAGATATTGACGACGGTAAGAACGACTCCACGATTATCTTCATTAAAGACAACCAAGTAGAAAATTACTACTTTCGTGTGAACCCTTTGTGTCATGTCAATTAAGACTATTCTATAGGTTATAAGTTAGAAATGACTTAGTTGCTTCAATCGACGTTTAGCTGCTTGTTGATTGATCGGCTTATCATTGATGGTATATCACGATCGATTGCAATTCTAAACACGAATCGAAATATTTGACCACAGGTTTAAGGGCTGCAGAGCAAGCCTTGGATATATCCAGGCAGTCAGGATTGCAGAGAGAAGCAGCAGGGGCAGTGAGCAGAGTGAATCTGTTGAGAGAGCTTGATAACCTCAGAAGACGACCCCCAATTGTTCCTGATTGTATGGACTAGAAGCTACGTGGCAATACAGCTATAGTGTTGAAGTTCATGAAGAAATGGAATTAATTTATTTGCTAGGATCGTTGCTGTTTTTTCTTCTTTCTTTCTCTCTCTCCTCTCTTTTAAGTGCCACTGAGTCAACCTGCAGTCTAAAGCGGGTGATAACAAAACAGGAAATCATGAGCTGGTGGATGCTTTTTCGATACCGGCATGCATATCACCTCACGGTATTATTCACTCTCTCAGCTAATTTGGTGGTATAACTAGTCTAACTGATTGCCCACAGATTTTTTCCTGACATTTCTAACAAATGTTTGAAAGCATTTGTTAATAAAGGCAAGATTAAAGTGCGAGCGTTTATTAAAACTTATAAAAGGATTGCCCACAGATCCGTTATACGGAATCACATGTAAGCTTCCAGAAATACTTACTTTGCTGTCGCATTTGTAATCCATTAGCTGAAATAAGCTTTACATGAGCCAAAATAAAAATGGAAGTTTGATAATCGTTTGTCTAACAATTCAGAGTCGGTCATCAGTTGTTGATGGCGACGTTTGTCTCTCACGCTAAGAGTCACGTATAATACTCCATTTGATCAACAACAGGTGGCAAGTCTATAATGTGAGGTACACGACTAAACAGTCATTTATAAAAAATAATGTACTATCCTTTATCAAAAAATTATCTATCCTTCATAAGAATGGAATTTATTATATATAACAGGGGGAGCCTATCCGAGCTTGATGCTTCTAACTTGTAATGGAAAAAGAAAGTATTATGTCTGCTTAACTTTACAATCAGTACCACTTAGTACTTAGCCAAATTACTGTTTGCCATAACTTTTATTTTATTTTAACCTTTTACACCCTAAGATCAGTGTGCATATTCTCTATACTATTTTTCATACATTTTCTATGGTACTGACAAGGAAATTTTGCTCAACAATCAAGAGCTTCTGTACTTAGCTTGTTGATCATTTCCATTATTCTCATGACCTTAGTGTTTGATGTAGGGGTGATACTGTAAGGAGAAATTAGATGCTAGTCACTCTTAGGGGTCAAAGAGTTAGGAGAAGTCTAGGCTCCTTAGCTTGCAGTTGGACTTAGTTAAAGCTCGTTAATTTACAGAATGATATTGTCGGTTAAAGCCTCAGACAAGTCTTCTATTCCTCCATCTCCTGATCCATTACCTTTGACATTTAAGCCGATCAATGTGCAGTTCCTGCTGGTCAGAGCGTCACACAAGTTTGTAGATCTCCTTGTCCTTGTCCCACTCTAAATGATACCAGTTCTCTGGCAGTTTATATAAAGGAAGCTTATCCATAAAAAGCAGTAACACCTGCCGTACACCATCTCTTGTGTGAACAGTGAGGAAGTTTCCAACTCGTGTTTGTCCATTGCCTCTTAAAATTCCTCAAAGACACAAGGCCATTGGAACCCTAAAAGATTGAGAAAAAGAAAATTTTCATATTTGAATTGAAAACACAGCTACACAAGTAAATATCTTTACTCAGTTTTGCTTATGCCAAAACTTACATACACAATTGAATACACTAGACTGCCTCAGAGTTTGAGTTTCAGCATCTTAACCTATTGTTTAATGATTTTGAGTCAAAGTAAAGCAAAATGTACAAAAGACTTAAGAACATGAATTGAACTCAATTTGAGTCATTGAAAAATTAAGGATTTCCCTTTACTTCCATAATTGTAAATAGTACCGTGTGAGAAGGTTGATGGAACCTGATAAATTTAACCAGTTCAAAGCTCTGACACCTAGTTGGCGGGTGTTTAAAGTTTTCCATGTCAACATCAGGTTAAGTTGGTTTAATTTCCCACAGTTCCTATAAGAATTCAAAGATGATCAATTGCAAGGAAAAAATATTTATCAGGAAAGCATTCAATGATCAAGACTGCAAGTCAACCCTCATGTGGTACTGCAGAGCTCATAGATTGTATCAAATTAAGAAGTAAAGAGGTAAAGAAAAGGAATGAGACAGAAAAGAAGAAAAGAACCAAATCCAATTAAATCAATTGAAAGAAAAAAAAGGTAAAAACTAACTGAACTGATAATAATAATAATAATAATAATAATTAAAAAAAGAAAACAGAATGAAGGGAGTTCAGATAAAGGATAAAAGAGAGAGGAAAAAGGTTTTTTCATTCTCATTTTTTATTTAGAAGGTACTCAAACAACATAACAGCAAAAAAACAAAACAAAACAAAACAAAATAAAAAACAACAAACTAATACACAAACAAAATCACTTCAACACTTACCAGCTCCTTTACTCTGTCATACTGTAGGTACTTAGGAAAATCAGTGGAGAGTTTCCTTGCTGTTAGTCTTTTTTGTTTACTTTCCAGTTCATCTATTCTCTCAGTAAAATGGGAGTATGCTGGACAGGTTACAGCAAGATCCTTCAGGGTAAAATTCAATCTGAAAATATCGGTAGAGTTGAGGTGTCATAGTTCTCAGAGGAAGTGAAAAATTATGCAAACTCAGGGAGGTAACTAATGAAACAAAGCTTATTTCATCTTCTATTTCTTATTCAGTCTGTCCAACTCACCGTTTCTCGACTGTCAAGTAAAGGACTATGTCTGTCTTTTGCGCAAAAAGATGCAAGACTGTTTCAATGAAAGCATCAGTTAAGGAATCATCATAAATCACTAAGAATAAATAAAGGAAATTTAAAGTAAGAAATTGGAAAATCAAACGAACTTCTTTCCCTGCCAGTGAGATCCAGATGGAGAAGGAATGAATATTAATTACTACCCCTGAGTAATGAAAGACCACTTCTGACACTAACCATCTGCAGCCAACACAACTGTGATGGCTTTAAACAGCTCTTGATCTTCTATTGTCCAACAGAAAGAACCATTCTCTGTAACATAACAACAAAAATGATGATGGAGTGCAAAAAATACTATTGAATAATCACACCCAATTCTACCATGTTTTCAGTCTCCCCCTTGAAGTAGAAGAAGATGGGTGGTCATGATAATGGGTTTTTTTAACATAGGAAAGTTGGGCAGAGAAACAATTTTCCAATTGCTTGATGTCTTGAGAAAGATGACAAATGTTTTATTTATGGTGCAAAGGAAACAGAAAGCCAAAACCTGTTGCAAAACAGTCTGGGTCCTAGGTGAACTGAGACTTAGCAAAAATATGTATATAATTGTATAAGAAATAGATGAAAAAAGAAAACCAACGCAATCCTAATTTGCTGTATTTTTGCCACTCTATTAAGAATTACAACTATAACTAAGTTCATCTCCTTACCAGAGGGTAATCCTTTTTTCTGCCAGTCCATTTCATGAACTGTAACAGCTTCACTGCCTAAGATGAAAAAAAAGATGGAAAAAAATTTTGGTTTTATCCTCTGAGCTGATAAAGTAAATTGACCACCATAATGAGTTTGTATAGGTGATGTTTTTAGCATGAGCTCTTTGACAGAGGTCTGTTGATGGGCTAATGCATCAAACAATTCAAAATTTAAATGTCAGCCTACTTAGCTTTTTTTCTTGGCATGAATGAGAAGAATTTGAGGAATTGATAGCTGAGGAATAAAGTTTCCTTCTAATACCAACCAAAGTTACAATCATCTCAACAACAATGGTGTGTAAGGCAAGTTGAAAAAACTCTGTCAAAAATTTAGGAAATATGACATCCCGTGCATGCCTCATTATCATGTTCTCAAATATGGAAAACAAGGCCCAAACAGAAGTTTCATATCTCATAGACACTGCAAAAAGACTGTAATCAACAAAGCAAAAATCCAATAAGGTATGACTATCTTGAGTTCAATCACTTTACATCATTCTCTTACTCACCATATCTAAAAAGATGAGAGTTAGCTGCTATGTTGGCATTGCAGTTGCTAAGAATGGTGTCTCCAACATCTAAATATTACAAAATTCCATAAAAATTAGACTTGTGTAGAAAATGTTTTAAGTAGTGTCAGCTGTGTTCATTGGTCTTCAAGGCAATAGGGAAGTTTTAAGGACCCCCAAGAAGACAATTAAGTTGCTCTTAAAGCAGATTCAGCCTATGCTTTATACCTTGATGAGAGTACACCAATATATAAACATACTTATTTTTGTTGTTGATTTTACTTGCTACTTCAATTATGCAACATCAACAACTCTATACCTGTACAGAACAGTCTCTTTGCCACTCTTCCCAATATGATGCTACATAAACCAAGACCTGCTCCAAGCTCCAACCCAAAACATCCATCAAATCTGATTGGAAGAACATATACTGTATTTACCAGACTCTAAGTCAATCCTGTGTATAAGTCAATATACATTTGGTAATTATGCTTCTATTCACAACACCAATCAAAAGACAGAAAAAGCAATACATCAGACACATGTTAAAGTAAACACTATGACGCAATAAACAAATTTATTGAACATTCCTCAAATACTTTCTTTTGATTCTTTCTGTTACTGTTTTGGCCCTACAAAATAGTACTTAATATATAATATACAAGTGCTATAAGAGGACAACTCACCTTTCTTCATTGCAAATCAAGAAATCACTTAATAGGAGGGCCCCTCTCCAAACCTGACAGCAACAAAGAACATAAAAGAGAAATAATTCATGCTAGCTGAAAACTTTCCTAAAAAAAAAATAATTAAAAAAAAAATAGAATACATGAATCAAAATAATAATGATACAATATTAAGGAAAGAAAAAAAATGAAAAAAACAACACAAATCTTCAAACATTTTAAGACAACCAACATAAAAGTAATGTCTTTTATTTGTGTTTATTTCTTTACTGAGCTCAAAATTTACCTTCTCTCTCATTTCTATCTACAAACATTACCCTATCAACATTTCTGAATTCCTAGCAGTATGCAGGACACATTATATATGAACTTCGTAATAGACCTCGCTCACCATGGAGTCTCTGTAGCTCAGTAGTAGGGCATTGGAGTGCAAAATCCAAAGGTCTGAGGTTCAATTCCTCATGGGGACTCAGAATTTTTTCTTTGTCCCATGCTCATGACAAGACGAAAAAAAATCTGTCTTTAATGTCTTTTTCATTGTTAAATTTGAGAGAATTAAGAATAATTGGGGCGTATCTCTATATCCTCTGATTCAACTTTCATAATCAAATCTTTGAGATTTTTTATGGGATACATATCAAAATCTGGGTACAAGACCAGAATCAAAAATGTCTGAACTACATGTATTCATTCTTGCTTTTCTGTAAATGTATTCAAACATATGTAGAGTTTGGCCTTAGGGTGTTACATTATGGGTATATCACAGAAATTCTAAGAACGGTACCTGCAGCCCTACATCTTCAATCCCAGTGGAAAGATGATGTTCTGGTGTTCAAGTAAAATAGGGAAGAGAGAGAGAGAGGGAAACTTTAATGCTTATAATGAAGTACAATATCATAATTTCAATTTTATATGTGGATGTAATGGTAGTGTAGTGTAAAAATAAACTTTTTTATTGTGGTGTAATAGCTACTCCTGTGTGGGAACTGAATTTGGAAAAAAGCAAACTGATAGATGCAAATATATTTGTGTGGAGAAAAATGCAATTTCAAGTTCAAAATTGACACAATGACATTGTACGTATTGTGGTTAATTTTTCATCATTTTCTTACCAGATTTATAATAATTTTGTTGTCCCTTGACTAGGATAATAAAAGATTATGATTTGAGACAAAGTAATAATTATAATAACAATAATAATAATAATAATAATAATAATAATAATGGTTTATTAGTACTCCACATAGTGGCTCTTCTGTACTAATTCACTATAATAAAATAATATAATGGTTAAAATAAATATATGGATAAATAAATAACGTACAACAAGATGTATAATTACATAAATAATATATAAATAATATACATAAGTTATGAATAGTATATGTAAAATTGTATAATATTGATGATGTAAAAAGTAAAACTGGTTAAAAAAGTTAAACAAAACATAACTTCATGTACAATTTTAGATTAACTTTCTACCTATTGTAATAACTTCACAGTCATCTCTGGCAGAGAACTTTCTTGGAGGTGACAAATCTCCATCTTCATCAGGTTCATGAAATCCCATGTGATGACTTCTCCCTTCCATCTCATTGGCAGAGGTATTCTCAGGGGATCTGTATATTGTAAACCTGGTAAATACTATCAAAGGAGTTGTTTGAGAATTAAGCTGGGTAATATTATAATATTAATAATATAATAATAATATTAATAATATTATTTTGAATCTTAATACCTGTGTTTGATTACTCCCTTCCCCTGAATACCAGATACAGGAGCTCATGTGGGTAGGATCCCCTGATTCCCAAACCCTTGTCTTCTGTATTTGGCTCTTTATCGTGAGCACCTGGCAGATTTTTAGTCGCAAAAAGTTCCTGCTTTCCCACCCTATCCAGTCCCATCTACTGCTCCCTTCTACCGTACATTCTCCCAATTCCAATTTGTGAAAAAAGTCACAAGGGCCAAATTTAGGTTCAATGACCATAGGTTTAGGTTCAATCATCATAGTGCATCGCGACGGGTAGAAACAGACAAAGACCCGAAAGCAAATATTGTGAGATTTTCCATCCTCTGTTTCATCCCTTTCTCTGCATCAAAAGTTTTCTCAATGGCATTTTTTCTTTTACCACGAAGCTATTATCATTACTGAATGGAGTGCTAGTGGTTGGTTGTTTCCATGATGAGCATGTCCCTTATACCCCCAAGACTTTATCCTTCTTGTCAGCTTATACAATTGATTAATCATTTAGAAAAAAACTCGAAGGAAGAGTCAATTCCTAATTACATATTCAAGCCCTACCTATACTGTTTTCCTCTTCTTGGAAAAATGGTGTAAAAAGATGCACATCTGATGTGAACAGTTCCTCTGCGGCGGCCATCTTGAAATGCATAAAGCGCCCTGGCGGGACTGGTACGAACAAAGGTTTTGTGTAGTCTTACATGATGTAGTAGTTGCGGAAAAAAACTGCTATGGCGGACCTGTCATAGATCGCAAAATGAACATATCTCAACAAATTCTCGCATTGGATGCTCGATACAATGCGTATCGGGTTCCAAACAACCCTTCATACCGTGAGTATCATTTATCTGTAACAAGGCGTTAAGTATACGTGTTGTTTGACTGTTGTAATTGTTTGCTGAAAAGTTGGACGTCAGATATTAGAACTGTTGTCCTAAACAGCTGATTGATGTCCATTTGCTGTAGGTACTTTGTACATAAGAAGAAGAAATCAGCTACTACGGGAAAACGCCAAAAGAGAGGTAAAGGACATAAGTTTATGTAGGTTTTTTTAAACTTATTGTTGGCAAGAGGGAACGGCAAATGCAGAGAAACATGAGATAAAAATAATAAAGTGGCCTTTAAAAGCGACCACTTCCTATGAGCTGACGCTTTTCCAGAGAGTACCAATGTCATTCCCGTGACTGGAATCGCTTAACAGCAGCCGTAGATTCCTTTTCTTTGACTAGGCATTTCACCATTAATGAACATGAATATGGAAGCAATCAGTTCGCAGTAATAAACACTACCTATGTATTTAAGAAAAAAAATAAGGCCTGAGAAAATTTAAGATCAGTATAGGATTTGAACCTATGACCTCTACAGTACTGCTGCAGTGTTCTACCAACTGAGCTAAAGAGCAAACTGGGAGCTGGTCACTTTGTTGGTTTTTTAATAAACTTGTGAAGGGATTAACAAATGACTGTGACTATGTATGAGAATCATATATGTGAACTGTGTATCAAGAAATAAATATGAGAGCAATTTTGACAGTATGAAGTGAAATAAAAAGCAAAAATGAAATAAAAAGCAAAAGTGAAAAAAAATTCAGGTCTGTACAGGATTTGAACTTATGACCACTATTGTTATCATACAAAATGTCCGTGCCCCACCCCCCCACACCCTCTCCATATAGAGTATATTTTCCCTTCCCAGCCCTCTGATGTGCAACCAATACACCAGGGTCTAATTCCTGCCCACTTCCTCCTCTCCTTACTGTTTTAAAGCACTTGAGAATGTTCAATGCACATTTTCAGTTTTCTTTATTTCTTTGATATGATAATAATGTAAAGCAATGTTATTGTTATGGTTACTGTGCAGAAATTGGATCATTCATGCCGCAGGCAGTATCTTTCCCTGAGAAGACAACTGTTGTCTAAAAGATATGGTCCATCTGAGTCATCGCTTTCAAGGTTAGAACTTTTCCTTGACAGTTTCCAAGGTTACCAAAGTATCAATTTATATTAATTTGACAGTTAAAATTGAATATTAGTTTATTTGGGAATAACTTTCTGAAGCTCTTTGATCAGCTTTTGCATCATTATACCCTAAAGTAACCTCACTTTTTTTTCTTTTTGTAGGAGCAGAAGTGCAAGCACATACAGCAAATTGAGTTCCTTTGAGGTTTGTTTGATGACCAGACTTGTCAGTTGAAGACAAGTTTGTGCTGAATTCTGCTCATTTCTGTGCAACTCTATAAATGTGCACGAAAACTTGATTCTGTTAATAGAAATTACAGATTCCCAGATCGAATCCATAGATGTTCTTTGATTGTCAAATCAGTCTGTGCAAATTTATTCATATGCTTGTCCTTCTAAAGGTATATATTAAAGAAGTAGAAAGGTTTTAAACAGTGAATACGTTTTTTGTGATTTGTTAGTCAGAAGCTTTGTTTTAATTGGGTACCATGTTAATAAGCATTAATTGTCCTTTGGTGCATGTGTAATGCAGGTGTCACTGAATAAGTGAAATTATTATTGTGTATGAGTTAAAATGAAGTGTTTCTTTTGATTGATACTCTTCCAGACAAGTTTTGATTCCTTGCACATTGATCCATCTGAAGGGGGACATTCTCCTGGCAAGCCTTCACATCGTCGTTACCACAGTTCAGGCTCCTTTAAATTCTTACCTCAAGCTGATATTCCAGAATCACCTCCAAGGGGTGTGGTACCCACTCGTAAGGCAGAAGCCAGCAGGTACGTTTTTCTAAACCCACTTTTCAATTTTGTTAGTTTTCTTTGTCCCTAATAGATGTATGTCCTCAAGTATGTCTTTGAACTTGTATTTTGACTTTGATCTTCTAGGAGGATGGCAGGGAACACTAGTTTGGGTGAGAATTATGCCTTTGCTGGGATGTATCACATCTTTGATCAGCATGCAGAAAGTGGTAAGAATGTCCCTAAAATGCTTTCTTAAATTTCTACAGCCTTGGAATTTCTTTATAACAGGAGCTTATATTTTGCTGAAATTTCTTTACCTAAGGAGCACAAATAATTTTGCTCACATGAATATGAATGTAAGTTTTGTGGTTGGTGGTTATTTTTATTTTTCAACCTTTTCAACCTTTCCCTCAGATTAATGCAATTAATTCTGACAGACAGTTTGAAGTCTTGTATTGTTGTTGGGTCACAGCCACTTCATGGTTCAAATTCAAACAATGTGTGGCTGTGAATCATACCTTTGCCATGTTGTGTCTCCTATAAGGCACTTTTCTGTGCAACCTAGGCTTGTGTCTTTAATTTAAAAAAAGTGATGCTTCCAAACCTCTGACAACTGATTTATTCCAATCTCTAGGAATGTAAACCAACCAATATCTCAATCTTTACTGAAAAAGTTGTTTTTAAGTTATTTTTGAATAAAATACATTTGTTTATTTTTAGTCACAGCAATCAAATTTGCCAATGATGACAAGTTTCGCTTGGGGTGTAGTTCTGCTGATGGGACACTGTCTGTCTGTGTTCTTGTTCCATCCCCTCCATCAGTTACTTGTACACTGAGAGGACACACAGCAGCTGTAACAGGTAAGTAAAAGCTAAGTGAAAAGCTAATAACCAATTGTTAACTGGACAATGAGCTTGTATGGCTGACAAATTGAGAAATCAACCCTGGCAGTACAAGTAGCTTGAACTGTGAGGAAAGTTTAAGTATTTTGGTTTGTACTTAAAGTCACAGGGAATAACTGTCACTCAAACCATGTCAGTGCATTGATCATATGTATTTGCCTCATCTTAGCATACTAGACTTCTGGGCCCAGTTGTTAGAAGGGCCAATGAACACCATTCAATGGATAAGTTGCTATCCAGTGGATAAGAGATAGCAAAACATATAGGGTTATCGACTGGATAGAAATTTATCCAGTGAATATCTGACCTTTGAACAGCTGGGGCCTGGTTGAGAGGATGGGTTTGAAGGCCTGGGCAGGTCTTTGGGGGCTGTCCTGGTGTACCGGTACACGGGGGAATTCCTATTGTTTTCATATCCATATATGGAGTTGTGACGCAGTTCGTTAATGTTTCGTTCCTTTGTGTACCGGTACACGAGGACACAACCGGTCTTTGTGTTCTGCCCTTATGTAAAATAATTAAATGATCACAATGCCTCTCTCCCCTCAGGAGTATGCATGTTTTATATACTCTGCATTCTGTCAAGGAAAAGTTTTGAACAAAATAAATCAAATTTCCCCGTAATGTTTCATACACTTTCCATTTTGATCCCTTGCAAAAATCAAAGGTTCTCTTCAAAGATCCAATACATGATTGACTCAGCGGAATTCACATTTTGCATGATACATTTGTACTCCAGCAACAGCCTCTGACTACCTCTGACTCCAGCAACAGCCATTGACATTGAATTTTGCTTTTTATTAGACTTTGACTGGTCAATTACCAATGACTTTATACTCTCTGCATCTTTGGATGGTACAGCAAGGGTGTGGAATCCTGCATCTGGGCAGTGTCTGCGAGTGGTGAATGACAGTCATTCCTGTGGTTTGACAGCTTGCAGATTTCAACCTGTGAATAACAACATGTTGCTTGTATCCTCTTAAATGGATTGATCTAAAGGAAGTGTAAAGTAATACAAATTTACAATAAAATTGGCTGATGGCCAAGGGCTCAACTTGGGCACAACAGACTGACTGCATAATGGTACTGATTTGTTAATGATTGTATTTATTGGGCTTAAATCTTTCTTCTTAACATCAGGTTGCTTATTTTCTTTACTGCCATCTGTACATTTTCCATGGTACTAACATGAAGAGTGTTGAAAAACCAAAGAGTATTTTTAGTTGGTGATCATTTTCTTTTCTCTCATGACTTTAATGTTTTATTTAGAGGTGCCTTAATCAGTGACACTGGAGAGTGACCAGCATCTAATTTCTCCTTACGATGTCACAACAGTCAACACTGCACTTAAGAAACTTATCCCCTTTATTCATAGGGTAACTAAAAAATTGTATCATGCTGTTAATCCTTAATCTTAAACAAAGACTGGAAATCAGAAGGGTCACCTCAGTCTTTTTAACATGTCCACTGGCAAAGGTTTCAAGGTACGGTGTAAAATGGTTATTCATATCATGCTTTCAAAAACTGTCTTTTTACTAGAGAAAAAAAAAGTGTTTTTGGTGCTCCTCTGCTTCTACGTATCTGATTTTGATCTGTTAACCCTGATGGTTTCCTTTAGAAATGAAAAGAATTCTGAGTTGATACGTGATCATGACATAAAGCTGTGTGAAATTTTAACATATGTAGTAACATTATAATTATAGCATAATAGTATTTTACTGTGGCATAGAACAGCACAGGACAGCCCACTGTGCCATCTCTGCTCCCCTGCTTCCTGCTTATAACATGAAAAGTTTGTGATATCACTAGTTAGTTGTATTTATGTCTTCTCCTAGGGTGGCAGTGCTAAAGTTTCAGCTGGGGTTAAGTCTGTTGAGTTTGACTCATCTGGTATTCTTGTGTGGGTGGGCGATGAAAAGGTATATGAACTACTCTGTCATTATTTAGACGCCATTTTGTTGGTTTTTCTTTTGGATGACTGGGTGGCCTCGTTTTCATGCTCCTGCTTCCATGAAAGCCTTGAAAGCGTAGACCACTAGGAGAGTGTCGTAAAGCCAACAAAAAAATTGTTACATTAGCCTTTGAGTACAGTGGAGGGAGGGAGCTTATTACATGCAAGAGAAGGTCATGTTTTTTTGGCGTAGCATCTGATGGATAAAGAGGGTGGGGCGAGTTTTGCAACCCATTTACAGATTGTGGATAAGAAAAATCAGTGGAATCCCAGTTAAATTTTATGTAATAATTGCCAAATAAAGAAAGTGATTGCATGTCGTGAGGTGTTTTAAATCAGATGCTCTTTGGATTCCCGTTAATCTTAATAGTCTCAACTTATTTGAATTTGTTATTTGATATATATTTGTATTTTAGGGAAGCATACACGCATTCTGTTTTGATGTGGCCTCTGGGCGACTTCATAAAGCCAAGCGGTAAGTTATAAAAGAGATTTTCACCCACGTCAACCCCATTTTCTGTCTGTATACCAGGTGTAAGAGCAGTAATTTGCAAAAACACATAGCAAAACAAAGCAAAACATGACCCCGGTGTAATAAGTCTTTTTTTTTTTCTTACAGAATGTCTATAACAGAGGGTAGTCCTGTGACTTCAATCTCATATCGCAGCTGGATGAATCGTGAGGCTAGGGACCCTGTGCTACTTGTCAATGTGGCCATAAATTTACTTTGCCTCTATGGGTGAGATTTGTGAACACATTATTCAAATGCACTTCACATAAACGTTAAGCCTCTGGGTAAAAATGAAAGAAACGAGACAAATATTATGGACTTTTCGTAGCAGTTGCTAAAAGAGAGTGAATGTATGAATGTTTGCAGTTGCAGAGAAGTGGTCCGCAGTGGAAGTCCGACTGTATTCCGATCACCTGTTTTCTGGTTACTGTTTCTGTGAGAAGATCTTACGCCTTAATAATTTCTTGGATTTGAAAGGTTATTTCTGTTCTTTTTCTTGTCAGAGTTGTAGACGATATGGGTGGGCTAAAATTAAAAAAGTCATTTGCCGTCGAACACAAGTCTCGTCATGTAAGAAGTTCATTTTGTCCCCTGATGTCGTTCAGACAAGGCGCTTGTGTCGGTATGTATAACGTGGATCATTCCACCAGCTTTTAATTTTTTTGTGTTCAGTAGAGTAAGAGAGATGGTACATTTTGAGTTGGGCCTTTTTAAAAAGAAAAGTTTAAAGAAAAGATTTAAACATTTGCTCATTCAATGGCTGCAATTTATTAATCTTATAATCAGGATTTTGTTTCCAAAACAATAATCCACAAGTTTACGTTATTGTAACATACCTAATTATGATAAAATTTTATTCTGATGGCCTTCTCGCTTGTTCATTAACCCATCCACCATCGAGATCTAAGTTTTTATCTCCAAACTGACTGTAAGTCATTTCTTCAATTTTTGTGTTTAGAATTTTTTTGTCAGATAAAAATCAGTCCTAGTTACCGGAAGGATATTTTAAGGAGAAAGAACTGTGCTTATTTGTTACTTAAACTTGTGTCTACAATTTCATAGTTTTTTATTTTGTACATAGTAAGTGCTAGTGAAGACATGGCGGTCTATTTCTTCGATGTGGAGCGCGCCGAGAAGCCTTGTGTGAATAAACTGTTAGGCCACTCGGCACCAGTCCTCGACGTTTGTTGGAACTATGACGAGAGTCTGCTGGCATCCTGTGATACTGAGGTAAGGGACTGACGAGAGTATCCGGAGGGGTGGGGGGAAGGAAAACGGGAGGGTGGTGAAGTGACAATTTACTTTATCCTAGAGACCGGTGCATCGAAATATTTGTTTTTTTTTTCGTACGTGCAGGGTGATTGAAGCAGTTTTTCAAGAATTTTTGTTTCTTTTCATTATATACCTTGTTACAAATTTCTGCTAGAACTTAAAATGACAATGCTTTAACTGTACGACCTGGTTAAGGAACTCTATATTTGCGTGCAGTATAATTCCATTATGAAAAAGTCGATTTTAAGCAAGTTAGGAAACCATCAATAATTGATTAACTTTTCTCAATGTAATTATTTTTTTTTTCTTTGTCTTCCTAAGGGAACTGTGATAGTGTGGAAGCGAGAACAGCGGGAAAAGCGCGTCCCGTGAAGCGCTAATGGAAAATGCTGGTGGTAAAAAACTAGGAATACTTATCATAATGAAATGTATAATTATCGATATCAGTGTAAGATAGGAAAGCATCTACATGTATTTGTTTTAGGATAGTATGTTGTAATGATAAACTGAAGACAACGGATTCCGCTACGTTAATTTGTCAGGCAACGTTGTTTATAATCGGTTTAGCATTAAAATCTTAAAAGACTTTTTTCATACTTCGTGGTTGATCCTGTTGGTGAATTTATCAGGCCATTGTTTGTTACTCTAGTCCCCCTGTTTATCGTCTTGCCCCATAAGTAATAGCTCCACCATGTTGGGCCTGTCTCATCACTAAAGTCATCACTTTATCATCATTCATCTTAAACTCCTCCCTCCTTACGCCCCGAAACATTTCATAACGGCGGATGGGTACAAAACAGTAATATCCTGTACCAAAAAACAATCAAGCACTGAGTTTTGGACTTTCGTGCGTATAAAGACGATAATAGCATACACATGCAGGATATTTCCGTTTTCATTATTTACGAGTTAGCTGAGATGGGCTTGATTTTTTCCTTTGTTTTATTGATTGTGAACAAGGGAAAATAATGGGTGTGCAAGAGAAAAATTATAGGACATTATTTTCTTTTGTTGTGAGCGAATCTGAGGATTTGAGGAAATTCAAAACGCGATTGCTTTCAGGATTGTTTAGAACTTGTCTTGTCGTTCGATTTTTTGCGAAAAAAGAATAATTCTCAAACCTGCTGTCATTGTCAATCATTAGCTCAAGCTTGTACAGTGTGTGATCATACAGATATTTGACGATCATCATACAAAGTTCAGACAACTGGCCTCCAAAGGGAAAATGTAATTAAGAGCTAGAAAAGAACAAGAAAATTTTTTTTTCTCCAAGGTTCGAGACAGAGTCTGTAGAGATTAAAAAATGTGTTTTAAAGAACTCCTTTATCGTTCATGAATCGCATTCATTTTGATAATACCTTTATTCTTTCCCCTTTAATTCATGTTCACCCACAACCATATCCCAACAAATGCTGTAAAGATGTCTTAGACAGCCTTTGATACGCGATGAGCAGTGATCGCTCAATTCGCAGCTGAAAGGAAAACGTGTTATACAGGTTGCTAAGGAAGGTTGGTTTTATTCAGGAGTCCTTCACAATAATTTATTTTCAGTGTGTTCCTACCGTATCTGTATACCCTTTATAAAAATTTCATGAGAAGTCAGCAGAAACTACACATCAGTTTTCCCACGGAAGCTCATAACTATTAAAACTTGCGTTAGTGCCGCTTAGTCTCTTTTGGTGATGCTTGGGGAGAGACACAAAAAGGCTGGAGTATGAGTACAAAGTGGCGAGAGTTCGCATCAAATACTACAGTACATGGCCTCCGCTATGTGTACGAAAGCCCTTCCAGAGTTCTCCGCTTTGTGTGGTTAATTCTTCTGTTACTATCTATAGCGTGGTATCTGTTCTTCGCGCAACAGAGTATAGCTCTCTACTTTTCCCGACCGGTAAACATCGAATACACCGAGGTTGTTCCGGAGAGCGGAAACCTTACCTTCCCTGCTGTAACGATTTGCAATTTAAACCGTTTCGTCAAAAGGAAAATCTTTATGCCTTACGACGAGGAAGACTTTCACAAATTGGGTCTAAATCTCTCTTCTTGCGCAGCCGTCAGGAAGGTCATCACTAACATGACTTGCGGACAAGCCTTGTTATGTTCCCACGAAAGGTATGGGGTCGAAGTTATAGAGAACTGCAACAAAACCAAGAAGCGAATTGTTGATGTTCTTAACAGCACCAAGGAAGCAGTGTTTAACCCGGAAAAGTTCTTGGGTGCTTACGGACATGAATTTGAAGAAATGTTTACGTATTACTGTACTTTTGCAACAAAGGAGGAGTGTAAATCTGCAGATTTCTTTCCTAATTTGATTCAAGGTGGCCGTTGCTTCACCTTTAACTCAGGAGAAAATGGAACAATAGTCCGTAACACAAGTGTCGCGGGATCTTCTGGCGGCCTAGCTGTCGTTTTGGACGTTCGAACGGATGAAGTTACCATCAGTGAGTTCTCTCGTGGGTTGAGAGTGATCATTCATGAACAAGGAGAGTACTTAAGCATGGACCATCATGGATTTAACGTTTTTCCTGGTTCACATACATTGGTCCGTGTAACTGCCATACAGGTAAGTTTTTTAATTTTAAGTATTTTTTCCCCTTCCCTCCAATTCAACAATACTTCTGATCCACAAACATTTGCGTGATTCTGGGATATGATTGGAGGTTTTTCCGTTGAGCAAGGCATTTTGTGGGGTTTGGTTGCGAGGTTTGAAGTGGTCTGGAAATTGCTTGGAGAAGAACTAAAAATTCAAAGGGAGAATTAATAAAAGTCCAAAAGTTGTCAAAATTTATGTAGCTTGTAGTACTACCAAATCGACATGTGAGCTTTCTACAAAACTGCAACAACAAACACTGGACAAACAAAAAGTAAAACTATCACAAAAACAGAATGAAGCTAGAACCAAGTCTCGTCTATTTCTGTCTTGTATTTGGCAGGGACACCGTCTCAAATCTCCATACAAAACAAACTGCACAGAGCGAGTACTTCCTGGAATACCTCACTACAGTAGGGACGCCTGCATCATACAATGTCTTGCCAACAAGACCGTGGAAATGTGCGGATGTAAGCTGGTTGGAGTACCACGTAGGTGAAACGGAACACGTTGCCAAATACAGATATGCAAAATAAAGCTCTTAACTTAGTGAGTTCACCGCTAATGATGATAAAAAAATAACTTTTTTTATTATGTTTAATTATTTGCTCTCCTTTGATTTCTGTTCAACGTCTGCAGTTCCTTCAAAGGCTCCAGTCTGCACGTTCCAACACCAATATTGCTTCACTAAGACTAGAGGTTTGTGTAATTTTTTTTCTTTGAAGTTCAAAGGCTATGCTTATCTGTCCAACAAACACAAAACAAAAAAGTGTCTGAGCTCTTTTCACTGGTCCTCCTTCCACGGGTTTGTGGATTGTAAATGTCCCCAGTTTGGTGCAATAAGCCGAGCTTTCCTTGTTAGTGAAGTAACGATATTAGGTGTGAAAACGTGCTCATGTCTTAATTAATAAACTAATAGATTTATTAACATCTAGTTGATGAAAAGGGGAAAAAAAGTGCCAGAGTCATATCTAGAGAATTTGAGTAGTTGTAGTTGTGCATGTTTGATCTTAATTTAATACTACAAAAAATTGTTCAGCTGTATGTGCAAATGTATACTTCCTTAGACCAGGAAGAGTATTGAACTGAAGGAGGCTAATTGATTGAGATTATAATGTAAAACAATTTTTTTTGTTTGTTCGTTGGTTTGACCACTTGCGTGTATGATGCTTCTCTTTCATACCACGTGAACTCTTCTTGCACTCAGAGTCATTCAATGCGTATCACTGTTTCTGCGGGTTGCCTTGCCAAGAAGTTGATTACAGGATCCAAGTGTCTACCTCTGAATTCCCGGACCACGGTGCTGCAAAAATACTTCATCAACGATATGGCTATAATAAAAGCATGGAATATCAGAGGTTACTAAGTGTAAAAAGCATGAAAGTTGGAAATTCGGGCATATTTGCCAATATTTAAAATGAACAAAGTGACACATTCAAAGTTTTATGAGATGTAAGAAATTTTGGAATATCCTTTGGCCCTTGAAAGTAATGTAACACTCATTCTCCCGGTGCTTGCTGCTTTTGAGATGATGTACGTCTAACGAGTTGACTAAAACCATCTTTTATACAACGAACGTAAATGAAATGTCTTTTCGGTTAAAAGCACTTACAGAAATGTCTCAGAATATGCTAAAAACAATAAAAAACTACTCTGCTTATAACGTACACCTACACCAAGGGTCCTTGGTATATTAGCTCAGATACCGTGCCTTGTAAACCAATCGAAATTAAAGAACTGAAATTAATCATGGAGAGTTTGAAGTGGACAATTATACTGATACGTTTTAGACCTATGTTCGTTGTTACGTGGATTACAGAGTACATAAAATTAGAGAAATACACTACTGAGCTTTTTGTTAGAAAATCCACGATTATACAGCTTACATATCAGATATTATAATGTGAATCCTGCACATTTTGTTTAAAGAAATTTCCTTGAGATGCTATAAATAGAACTAAAAATTATTTAGTTTTTTAGGGTCTTCTTAAGAAAGTTTAAAAGGAATTAATATCTAGCTGTCACTTTTTCCACGTGGTCTTCCTCTGATTTTCAGGAAAAACCTGGTTTTCCTTCAAATTGGGTTCCAGTACCAAGGGTACACAGTCATGGAAGAAAGAGCAAGTTATGGCATCGAGAGCCTCTTAGGTTAGAAATTCTGCGCCAAAGATAATTGATTTGACTGTCTTGACTTCTTTTCTATTCTAGCCTTTTTAATCATTTTTTTCCTAGTGTAAGATTAACAAATGGACCTCGGAGATGAGAGTAAAACTGCTTAATTAGAGATGTGTAGAGTTTTCAGTTCCGATCTTTTTCTCTTTCGCTTTTCTGCAGCACTGCCTGCGTATCACAATACATTACGATAAACTTTGTTTAAAGAGATTACCTCGAGATTGTGATAAATTGATAACCCTGCATTTTCTGAATTGTTGATGCTGAAAAGATTAGACTGACTTTCCAACTCGCTGGTCTATTACTTTTATTTATTTTATTTATAATTTTAATTTTATTATTATTGTTATTAATATCATTAGTATTATTTTCACTATTCTGGTCATCATTATCATAATTATTGTTATAATAATAATATTATTATTATTTTGTCGTTAGTAACTCAAATTTCTCCAAAAGACAAGAGGAGCAGAAAGAACTCGCAACCAACAAACGATAGTCAGGAAAAGTAATGTGAATGTAACATCTGGCGAAACTCGTTGTTTAATGTTACTTTTCGTTCTCTTTCTACACCAGGTGATCTTGGAGGCAATATGGGACTATTTTTGGGCTGTAGCATATTGACATTGTTTGAGTTTGGAGACTTGTTGTGGAAAATCTTGAAGTTCAAGGAGAACCGAGTTAAAAAAATAGACTCTGCAGGACGGGAAAAATCTGAAACAGAATGAAAGGAGAATGCATTGACCAAGAATTTCATACAGCTTGGTTACTATTTTAAAACTCTTCATTATACCAACACTTTGAAACTGGTTTCCCTATTAAATTTTTGCCATTTGGCCGTTTCAGTGATTATTGTATGCTTTAAGTTATTTTCTGGTGATTATCTAAAGTATCATTCACACAAATGAATTCGAAAAGTCTCACAACATAATTTGTGTTTGTAGAAGGCCGGGCTTATGCCTCAGACACGAGGGACTTACATTCAAAATATCACGGCCTATTAGCACAGAGAGAATACGGCGAATCTCCCTTCTGGCTCAGATTACTTATTTCAGTCCAGACCCGTGCACGCGCTGCAAGGTTATAAACGGTGTAATGTATTGGTGATAAGCTATGTCAACGGGGTTGAGCATGCGCTGATTGTGAAAGAGTCTTCAAGCACCTGCATGATGTTTAGATTTATTGAAAAAAAAAAAACGAAATAAGCACAAAAAAAGTCATTAAGAAACTCTTCCAAAGCCACCTTAAGTAAATTGCATGCATTCACATGTTCTTTAGTAGCACCTTTGGGATATGCCTACACTCATCAGCCAAGTTTGGCAGCTGTTTCGTTGAAATGTGCGTCAGTCAAAACTGTAATTTGGACTTCACCACTTGGATTAAAAATAGATTCCCTGCCATCTTGGTAAACAATGAAACGTGTTCCATGCGAGAGTTTGATGAATGAGGTCTTAATTAGAAATCAGTTTTGTTTTGCAGATCGGAAATAAAGAGCAAACACCATCAGAAAACTGTCAAATTATTTCATAAGGCTTTCTCATATAGCCTTTTAAGTAACTGTGAAGGTTACAATTTAAACCACGCGCATTTGTAACGGGGTTTTAATTAATTATTACAACACACAAGCAGTATTGTAGTGAAAAAAGGGTCATTACTTGCATGCAATAAATTTTAATAATAATATTTGTTCTTTGTAATGCACATTTTACATGTGCATATGATCAAATGCGCGAAATTTGTGCTTTGATGAACTATGTATGTCATTTATGCCTACAACTAACTAAGTCAGACATTGAGAGCAATCACTCCAACTTAGGTTGTAAAGCAGAACGCATTCTATCACTGTAATTGCTCGTTGCAAATGAATTTAATTCTGAATAGTATTTTAATTTTTTAGCCTCGTATGGGTCCATTCCTCCGTTGTGATTAAGCCGTTATAATTTCATCTTGACTGTAAAACGTATTGGTAAGTGTAGGTGTTTCGTTCGGGAAAAAAAAGGTGCGAATTCTCTCTGCGTTAATGTTTCAAGTAACAAATTAAAGAAGGCTTGCGCACACATTTCATCATCCTTTTGTCTTCTCAATCTGCCTTTTTCAATACTGCCGGAAATAAAAATAATGAATGATTTCAATTTTTAACTGTCAAGTCATTATTTTGATGAAAGGTATAATTTACAATTTTCCCTTTTTCCTTATTTTAAATTTTATTCTGTATTACTGTTGTTATATTTCTCATGAACCTTTTAGGAAGGAAGGAATAACAGGATTGTGTTATTCTATTTTTTTTTAAACATTTAGGAAAGACAGGCGAATTAAGGATTGTTTTGGATTTCATTGTGTTTAAATTATTTATGGTTTCCGCTGCGTTTTTTTGTGTCTTATGCAAAGTGGAAACGCACCAGAGAGAGATTTTATTAGCGCTTTTTTCTGTCTTATGTAAAGTGGAAACGCATCGGAGAGAAATTTTATCAGCGGTTTTTTCTGTCTTATGTAAAGTAGAAACTCACCAGCGAGATATTTTATTTGAAGTGTAAGGTGCTTCGATTTGGCTTAGATTCTTCGATTCAACAAGGCTCTAACAGCATGGTTGCCACCAAATGGCGAAAATTTGTGTCTGATACAACCGTTCACGGTCTTCGCTATGTCTTTGAAAGCCCTTCAAGACTTCGTCGGTTGATTTGGCTGTTGCTTCTCTTGGGTGCAATCGCGATTGAAATCTATTTCTTAATAGAAAGTGTTGAGAAATACTCCTCAAAGCCATTTAACACAGAATTCACAGAGGTTGTCCCTGAGAATGGAGAAATTTCGTTTCCTGCGGTGACAATTTGTAACCTAAACCGATTCGTCAAAAGGAAAATTAATATGTTTGAAAATGACGAGAACTTTCACAAAATGGGGTTAAATCTCTCTGCTTGTGAAGTGACAATTAAGGTGAACAAATCCTTGAGTTGTGGACAAGCGCTAATGTGTGCCTTTGAACCATTTGGCTGGGCAATTGCAGAGAATTGCAACATGACCATAAGACAGCGAATAATCAGTGCCCTTAACAGGACAAAGGAGCCAATTTTCAACCCCGAAGAGTTTATAGAAACTTTTGGACATGACTTTGCCGAAATGTTTCTATATTACTGTCGCTTTTCAGTATCGCAGGACTGCACGAGTGCCGATTTTCATCCAACGCTTACCAAAAATGGTCGCTGCTTTACCTTCAACTCCGGGAAAAATGGAACCAAAGTGCGCAGTACAAGACGGGCTGGAGTATCAGGAGGTCTAAGTGTTATTTTAGATGTACAGGCTTACGAAAACACTGTAAGCGAATTCTCGCGAGGGCTGCGAGTTGTTGTACATGATCCAGGAGCCATTGTAGATTTGGATAAAGGCTTTAATGTCTTTCCTGGATCACACGCTTTGGCACGAATAGCTGCAATAAAGGTAAGTCTTGTCATATCCCAGCTGCTGCACCGTTAAAATGTGTTTCAGTTTTTTTAAAAAAAATTATTTTCGCGAACCAGATAAGAGCCTTTTTCTGTGCGATACGCGATGTACTAGCAGGTTACGTCTGTCAGTTTGAAGATAAACATGCTTATGTCTGACAGAACGGTTGTACGCCTGTGAAGATCGTTCCTGACACGTTAAACATTGATAGGAAATGTTTGACGAAGCCATCGAAACTTACTGTTGCCAAAGAGGACGAATGATGGGCTTGGAACTTTTTCAAGATATGCTGATAAAGTTGTTTTGGAAACAACAGCAAAAACACGAGAAAACATTCTACAAAACGAGAAAGAAAACAAACAGGACAAAACCAAATAATACATAAATCATGAGCTCTTCACTTAATAGATTTACTCATGCTAGATATTGCAAAAACTCAATCGCAGAGACAGGACCCAAACTAAACTAATAACTCATTGTGAACTCTCTCATTTCGTACTTGTCGAGCTCAGATAGGTTGGACCTTGACAGTTATTCTGAATACGATGATCAGTTTGGAGAAGAGATTTGATCACTTGCATCTTCTGGAAGAACCTTTGCGTTGTAACATCCGGACATTTAATCTAACCTTCTTCACTTGTCGTTGAAAGAGTATCTATTTATTTAGTTATTCTAGCCGGATAACTTACTCGTTTAATACATTTCCCAACCGAAGATATGGGTTCATTTTGTTTTGGTATGATTACGGCTCAAACTAGGAGATTAAGTATCTCCTGGTATGAGGTCGATTTCAGGTAAGGGAAGATGAAACACCCTAGTGGGAGGCAGTGTCCTGTGCTTGGGACAGCGAAAAATCATCGTAACTTGTAAATTTTATATTTCTAAGCTCTGTTTCTTTTCGCATGTAAAACAAATATTAGATCAAAGTAACTAATCAAGTTGTACAAAAGCAATATCTAAGACAATTTTTCTATTCCTACAAAAATTTCAGCATGAGCGACTACCGTATCCGTATAAGTCTGACTGCACGAGGAGAGTCCTTCCTAAAATAACCCGTTACAGTAGAGATGGCTGCTTCATACAATGTAAAGCAAATGTCACCTTAAAAAGGTGCGGCTGTAGAGAGATCGGTGCTCCAGGTAAGCAGGTACCATAATAGTCAAAACATTTTATCCTCGCTTCGCCTGCAAACTTGGCATAGTAAAATAGACTCCGGTGGCCTTTCTTGGGGTACGTTGACCTTCCATGGGACAAGCTGAGTGACAACTCTCACAGTCCACCGTCATGTTGTATTAATTATTCAAATAAATCTGATATTTCCTGTTTGCATCTCAGTGCCATCAAACTCGCCGGTTTGTTCTTTTCAACACCACTTCTGCGAGAAACAGAAAGCAGGTAACAAGAAACTCCAGTTATACCGGTTTACTTTAGTAATACATTTGTTGAACATTTTCATGACCATCTTTAAGAGAGATGCTCTGATCAAGGGCTAACGTTCTAAAGTCATCTTTAGAAACTCTTTATGGTGGTTAATTTAAACAGCATCACAGTTTCTTTTGAGACGCACCCTCGTTACTCATCTATAACAAAACATTTTCCGAAAAACGTCGGTCGACTAGGAGATATATGAGTTCATTTCCTGCAGAAATTCATCGTCTTTAAAGGATCGAAGATATGGTGAAGCTACAAGAGAAGGTCTCTGAGCCGAACTGAAAAGTTTTAGACTTAAACGCTCTCTAAAAAAAGTTTTCCTTTTTCATTCCAGAGTCGTACAATCCTTTCAACTGTTCATGCGATATTCCTTGCGAGGAGACAGAGTACATGACTCAGGTGTCTTACTCTCAATTCCCTGATGATGGAGCATCTAAAATTCTAAAATACAAGCACGCTTACAACAAAAGCGTAGAATATCAGAGGTAACCATGTCAAAATGTACCTAAGAGGATGCACATTCGATGCACATTCGAATGAGTGGATTAATCGTGACTTAACTGTTTTGGTGTTGGTCCATTTTAGAATTCGATTAGAAATTTATCCATGAATAGATTCTCAACCACAGTTTTCCATCAGTAAGAGATAGAAGTTACCGTGTTTATCCCAAATAAGATGGGTGTTAATTTAGCAAAATACTTCGTGTAAAAGCGTTGTTTCAAATTCATTTTAAGGGAAAATTTAGTGTTCCTCCAGGTTGGATATCAGCGTCATGGATACACTCTGATGAGAGAAAGTCCAAGCTACAAGATTGGGAGCTTGATGGGTATTTAAGAATTTGAAAAATTTGCCTTCTTGTTGTTTTTGTTGTTATTGTTGTTGTTATTGTTGTTGGTATTGTTACTATATATTGATGCAGAAGCAAAGTGATGGTGGAATAATTGTATTGTAGATAGATTGTGAATATCTTTGATAACCATAGCCAATTACGATTTTTGAACGAGAAAAAAATCCTCCATACACCATGCATGTTGTCTTTGAATTAATTAACTTGAGGTAGAACTTCGGGGAACAAATATAGGGTTAGCTTAGGTTAATAATGAACGTGTGTGTTTTTCTTCAGGTGATATCGGTGGAAATATGGGTCTTTTCCTGGGCTGCAGTCTATTAACAATATTTGAATTTTTTGACCTGGCTTGGAACATCTTGGAATATCGAGCGAACAAGAATAGAAATATTGCTCAGGAGCAGATGGGAAACGAAGGAGTATGAAACATTCTAACTAATTGGTATAAGGAGCTTGTTCTTGTTTACGCCTAAAAACAAAAAAGAGCATAGGGACGGGGTCAATATCAGTAGCTGGATACAGGATGCATGTACATACCAAGAGGCACGCGGGATTCATATAATAACTTCTATTATGACGTGAAAGACATTCAAGTCTAATTGTACTGTATGCGGAATGTCTGTCAAACGATCTTACAGTCGAACCTCTCTTAAGCGATACTGTACTAAGCGACACCCAGTATTAAGCGGTGGTGGTCACCTTTGACTGAGTCCTAATGGCTCCAAGCGGAGCCACCTAAGTCAAACAAATACTAATCTTTCAAGTAAAATTTTATCCATGTTTCTCTACCAAAATCAATGTTAGTAGTATTTTGGGCGAGTGTTTGTACATGAAAGGGTCAATTATGGCATAAAATGACGTTTTTTATATTATCCCTATTCTGTGGAACCTGCATTAATCTGTCACCTCACCATTTCCTGCGGATAACCGCCTAGTTCAGGTTTAGTTTGGTTGCTTAGCTACCAAGAGTTTTAGTGCATGTGGTGGGTCCAGTCCAGACTAGAATTCAAAGCTTCAACTACAGGCAGGAGTTATCATTAAGATAATTCAGGACTTTATTTCAATTCATCTTCTGCAAGGGTTTGTACTACTGATTAATATCACTATCCGTCAAACCGGTTCAGAACTTACGCCGCTACAAATGCATTCTTTACATGTCGATATTTACAACTTCATGGAAAATTTATAATTCATCCAGTCCTTCCCTTTTAATGCTAACAGCTACATGCAGTGCAGTTGAACACTACCCTCTACATCAACGGAAATAGAGTAAAAATGGTGAAAGAAACGTTAACAAGATATTCTACTATTGACAATAGGGATTTTTATAGATAATCTTCCGCGGAATTTACAATAATGGTAATATACAAAAAAGTTATTTTAGACTGGGTCATATCAATCAAATGTTGATTACCAAACACGATATTATTATTTATATTTCGATTATAGAAAATCTGTCAGGAATGACTATGATGATAATGATACCGTTAACAATACTAGATAAAGTGATAATAATAACTGGATACACCATTAAAAAAAAAAAATCCTTTGCAAATAAGTCAAATTGTGATTATTTGTCCTTAGATGCCAAAACGAGATACTAACTTAAGGAAATGAATGTTATGATGGTCACAAGGCTATGTTTTACTGAGGGTCACTTGTGTCTTTCATGTCCGCATTTATTTGAGGAGAACGCTTTCTCATCTGGAATATGAATGTTTCCCAAAAAAAGTCCAGGAACTCACACAACGTCAGTAAGCTGCAACCGAGGAACAAGCCCATATTGCCTCCAAACTCCCCTGAAACAAAAAGACGGTTTTGAAATTGAAGTCTTTCTTGCACTTACATTATACCGCATATTTCAAACATTGATCAGTTTTCGTCCTCATGGCCGTTCAATGTTTTTGTTTTGAGTAGTCAATGGTTAGTGCAACCTTTCAATTTACCTTCTTGTTCTTATACTAATCAGAGATTAGTTGAAATTGCTTTTAGACGCATATGTTATTGAAGAACCCTGAATGAAATTTTTCAATGACCACTTTTAATTAAAAAAAACTATCTCCATCTCTAAACTACTCTTGGAAACATCTTCAATACGAGATAGTGGTTCATGCCCTCATACCGAATAGCGTTTCACTTGAAACGTTCTCCTCCCTGAGTGGGAGACCCAACATCCCCTATCTGAGAATGTGATTGGTTTCTAGCGAATTTTCAGGCATCTATCACCCATCTGTGATTAATACCGTGCCTTTTTAGTTGTAGGTCTAAAAAAGATAGCGGCAATGCGTTGGATGTTACAACTTAAATCTTAAATTTTTGCTACGAAGCCATCTCACCAAACAGACTTTCTGTTCCATAGCTAGAGATATCCTCAAGCCTCTCGTAAGCTAAACGCGTGAAGCCGATTTGGAGAAGGACATAGTTTTCTCTGCACACAAAAGATGGAATCAAAGAAACAAAAAAGATAAATTACATCACTCCTAGAATTTACCTATTTGCAGGCCAAAATGCCGGTGGTAAGCTGCAGGAGAGAGACCGGCCTCTCGGCGAGCAACTGTTGTAGGTTACAAAGGTCCAAAAACGTCAAATAATGCACGTTTCGTTTTCTTAAGCGACAAGTTTTGATGTCTATAATCTTCTGGTTTAAAATAAATATTATAAAATGAAATAAATAAATAATAATAAAAAATCTTAATAACGCCCCCCTTAGTATGAGCATACCTCATGTAACTAGAAGTCTCTGATTTCCCCTTGAATTGTTGTAAAACTGCAATTACTGAGACATCAGGAAAGTTGGAGTAAGAAACAGAGGGTACGTATTCCACCTCTGAGCATGCATTGCTGCAGTGACATTCTGACCTATTCCAATCCCCTTAAAAATGAAATAAAATTTGTTGTTATGTCATCGACTAATAGAGCTGCAATAAGACAGGGTATGTGGATTATTATAGGAACATAGCTATAGTTATTCTACTTCCTAGAGAACTGTGATAACTGGCTTTCTATAATCGTGCTCTAAGTAAATTCGGATCCTAGAACAATCGTCTGTCAATCCAGAAAAAACTAGACACATTTTCATAAGTTCATGACATTCCGTGTTAATCTAGTCGTTTTTTATCTTTTCGTGGTTCTTTTTGACTTTGGTCTTATCTCTGTGGTGTCTCTCCACCGAGGAAAATCCAGTTTTATTAAATGATCGTGAAGTAGCTTTACATTTGATCAAGCTCAGGTAGAAAGAATATTAAATTAGGGACCGTTAAGTTACCGCCGTCGCATATGTCTTACCTCTAGATTTTTTAAGACATTGGTCATCCTGGAGAGAACACAGGGGTGTCGTCTTTGGTTCTAACAGAGACATATAACAGAAGATAAAAATCTGTGAAGTCGTTTACCGTATAGATTTTATAGATACAAGCTTTTAAGTCCAAAAAAAAAGGATTTCAAGTTAAAGTAGCTCGACCATTAGTTGCTCTTATGATTACTAACTTGTCAGTTATAACCATTGTTGTTATTTGTGGAGAATACTATTACTTCATTCAAACTAAAGCTTAAACATGTTTTAACTTGTTTTGTTGGACACAGTGTAAATTTTTTTTCTTCATAGAAGCTGTGTAACCTAATATTATTTGACTTACAATGTAACACATTGGAAAAACAAGTTAGCAAGTACCTGAATCCTATGGAAAATTCAGTTTTTCAGTTTTCATTCAGTAACAACCAGTTGAACAAATGTGTCTTGTTGGTGTGAATAGGGTATATGTTATAGGAAGTATATATTCGTCCACACTCAGCTGAGATATTGTTCTAGATGTAATAAGCTCAGTCAATCTTATAGGTAAACCAAAGGCCTGTTTGAACTTTTTGTTTCATTTTATCGATCGATTTATCATTTTAGCACAAATGCAGTTTTTAAGGCATGTAACCAATGTTGGTATTCAGTTATTACCAAAATAGCAGGTAAAGATGTAATTTAGTTACTTATTGTCATAGTTCTAATTATAATATCTAACCTATCAATCCGAGTCGGCGGCATCCACATTGAGCCAGGGTGTAATTTGCGAGGCATTGAAAGATGCAGCCGTCCTTCGTGTAGGAACCCAACCCTGGGAGTCTATCTTGTCGGCATTTTGTTTTGTATGGTGCTGGAAGTCGAATGTGCTTCAAATAATTTAAGAAAAATAACAAAAAATTCGTCAAATGTTGGTCATACGAATTGTTCCGAAAGAGCACTTACTGGATTTTGATTGGTTCCGATGTTATTCCGTGGTTACTTATTTTCGTTCGTGAACTTAGATGATAACTAAGTGGCTGCAACGTGTGTAGTAATCACAAAAAAAATATCAGTGCCTTGGGTTTGGCTAAGGTCGTATCTAGAATACGTACAAAATTATCACAGTAATTTTGGGCAATTTTCAGGGTTAAAATACTCAAAGATTGCGTTGCTTTTGTTTCTCTGCTCTCCTCAAATGAAGCTCGTGCCTTCTGGTCAACTTATCAAGTTTAGAAGTACAAGTTCTACGAGAGAGTGTTCACTCAAGTGTGCCACACGTGAAGGCCGTTTTTATGCATTTACTGCCTTTTGGTGAGATGTTTTAGCTTTGTTCGGATTGACATATGAATTTACGTTGTATACTAACTGACGTCCAGGTCAAGCTGATAATTCTAGGAAAGAAATTTTGTCCAACGACAAAATTGACCCCTATCCTATCTAGAAGTATTGTGAGAGCTTCCACATCTTGGTGTTGGGAAAATGAATGGAAATAATATATTAGCACAAGCCATTCAGTAAAAAAAATATAATGAGCTAGTCGACCATTTCCTATTTCTTTAGCGGTCTTACTGTGCAAGTAGAGCAATTGTTATCTATTCTTACTGTGAGTAAATAGTCTATTTAACTCTGCAAAATATTTGTTTTAGGCTGTCATTGATTTTTAGTTAGGTTCCATATTATCCTATCTCGAATTTGACATGAAAACAGATATTCAGTTTCTACGGTAATTGGAATTTGTAATAGAATATTTCAATTATCTTTCGGTAAGCTATAGTTCAATTATATTAATCCGTTTGATCAATAACAAAGTATATCGATCTGGTAAAAGTTAATCCCGTACAGGAATTTCCTAGAAATTCCCTTTTTTATACTTGCGATTCCCTCAGGCTCATTTTTTAGGTCAATTCGATTCGGAAAATAATTCTTAAATTTTTATTTAGAGCACGTTCAACACATCTTTCTTTTAAGTTGTTTAAAGGTGTGAACAAGTTATGCTTTTCATCCTCCGCACTGAAATTATAATCAGGTAACCTATGTGAAAAGCACGTAACTCTTTAAGGGGTGGTACCTTGGGTACGCCCTTTCTTCTCCAAATTCTCTGTTTATTCTGTTGTTCTGTAACAGTCTTCAAAGGTTTTTTTCTCTTTGGATAATTTTAAAGTATAATTCTAATTCTATCAATAAGTTTACTACAATTTCCATATGGCCATGTCAAGGCTTGTTCTTGTTTTACCAGAAGTAAGCTGGAAATGAAAGAAATTTAGTATAGAAAGTCACTTTGTAGAGTCACCTTCTCGAAGTAAAGTGCTGAGTTTTCAGAATCCGTTCCATGTAGTTCGCCAGTCAAGTGCGAATTAACGACGAGGGTTTTAAAGATTGACAACTCAGTAAGTGTCACCCATATAAGCTGGTGAGATACAGTCTCCTTCAGAACAGAGCTAGAAACCAAGGTGGTAAGTTGTATAAAGTTATAAAAAGAAATAAAGAAAACATCAACCGCACAAGGAGTGTTAGATATTGTTATATAAGACTTTTGGGACGAAAAGCAACCTCGGAAGAAAAGATAAAATAAACTGAAACAGCAAAACGTCGTGAATCATCTAGTCTGATATTTCAAAGAAAGTACGGCAGTATGTGAATCTTGAATGCTTTTGTATTTGGGAACGCGCTGAGTGATACTAACCTTTCTTAATCTCACTGCAACCGAAGAATGTGTGCCCGGAGCGATGTTAAATCCACTGCGGCGGTTAACGTAGGTGTCCTGGTCGTGAACTATTACTTTCAGTCCGCTTGAAAAATCAGTGAGGGTGCTTTCATTCGTTTGAACATTTAATAGAATGTTCAATCCTAGTTCGGGACCTTCAAAAAAAGAATTCAGCTCTGGAGTGTTATTGTAACCAGAGTTGAAAGTAAAGCACAAACCGTCCGGTGTAATGGTTGGTACAAAGTCTTTATCGGAGCACGAGAGTTGCGACGTGTAACGGCAATAATCCATGTACATGCCAGCCATGTCGTGACCATAACTGGTGAGAAATTTTTCTTCGCTAAACAGACGGTTGGAGGAACCGTTGAGCACGTCGTTTACGTTTTGGCGTATTGTTTCATCGCAGCCCTTCACCAGTGCGGGAGCATACAAAAAGTAAGCGCATAGTAGTGCTTGCCCGCAAGTCAGATTTCCTCGAACCTCTCTTATCTCATCACACCCACTTATGTTCAAACCTAGCTTTTTAAAGCTTTTTTCATCGTCAGCCATATCTATCTTGGATTTCATAAACTTGTTCAAGTTGCAGATGGTCACAGCGGGGAATTTAAGGCCATTAGGTGGTTCCTCTTGCGTAATCACTGTTTTCATTGGCAGAGAAATGAATTTGCCTATGCTTATGGTCACAAGATACAGGAAGGCTGAAGAAGAGGCACAGAGAAATATCAGCCAAATAACCCTTCTAAGTATGGGAAGACTACTATCAAAGATGTAGCTTATCCCATGAAGAGTTGTCCTGGATGCAAATGCTTTCCATCTGGAATAAACAGATGTCTGGCGAGCCTCCACCTCGTCTTTCCAATAACTGGACGCGCCGCTTTCGCTCTCTTGGGTAGCATTCATGTTACTGAGTGAAGAGTCAGAAATGCTGCTTTATTTTCAGTCCTGTAAATTAAGGGAAGCAAATAAAGAAATATGTCAAACTTTCGTTACGAGCGTTGGCTCGAGAAAACGTTTTCGTCGCACGTGACGCATCAGAACTTAGACTTGCCGCCTTCACAGTTGGATGCTACCAAGCTACAGAGAATAAAGAGAATAATCCTCATCAAACTAGCTATGCCTATGCTACGTTCGAAGGAGGTTCAGCCAGAGCTCTCGAAAAGGAAACGACTGAGTGAATAAAGTATTTTTTTTGCTCTTATTGAAATGTCTGTGAAATTGATGCTAAAATGTGACCGTAATGTATCCGATATACGTAGGTAGGGAAACCTCACCTCAACTGAGAAAGCGTTGATTCAAAATATTACCTTTGTAACTATGGGCGCGAGATTTTTTGAAATTGAAATCAGTCTCGTACGTATTTGCTTTGGCTTGTTATAAGCTTTTATTTTCCACTTAACGTTAAGAAAATAAGAGGAAAGGACTAGAATTTTAGGTATCTTAAAGCACTAATTTAAATGATAATAAAAATTTAGGAGAAAGGAACTATCATGGACAAATTTAATTCTCTCAAGTGTTTGGCAGTAATCAGTCTCAGACTTTGGCGTGAACTGTTTCAAGAACCGATGTGAATGGACATTAAACTGGATCAAATGCGTTTAACAATAAACCGCTATTGAAATGCTGGATGACCGGAGCAGGCTGTCAAATGCAGATGCTTTAAATATCTTTCCTAACATTGATCGTAACCCACCTTGCATAAATTGACGATTTTTTCCATGGAGTATGCTTTACTCAGGTGGTTGTTGTCTTCAACTAGTTTTTGGAGCGTCTTGTAAACTACTCAGTTTGCCTGGATATCATTTCATATAAGCATTTAATTTCTGGCAAACTACCCAGAGCGTCGACAGGTTAATGAATTAACACTTTCATTAAAATTTTATCCGGTCTATATTTCAAACAATAGTTTGCCAGTATCATTTGCATTTCTTTTGCGTTTGTCGTCCAGTTTGAAGATGAAACTTTACATAACATATAACTAATCAAGGGAGAAATGCACAAATAAATAATTACAGAGATACCAAAATTACTTGTGCTGGTTTAACCTTCTATTCCCGGTTACCACCAATTGCCAGCGCCCTAAATAGTCCATAGGTCGTTTGCTTGCCAAGTTCTGTTCTTTAAGATTACTGCACCAACCAAATTTAATTAAACGAAAAACCAAAACATATAGAAAATACAACCAGAATTTTAATTACAAGTACTCTGGTCCCAAATCTAATCTACCTCTGCATACAGCAAAAGGTTTGTTTTCGTGTGAAAATTTGACTTCTTTGGACTCCACAGTTCACTACAGCGGGATCCTGCTACTAATTACCATGTATGGAAAAGCTCTTCTATTCTCAATGCAAAACAGAGAGCACTGCTCAAACCTAGTGTGGTATTCTCAAAATCAATAAAATCGATATTCTACAAGAACGTTTTCAAAATACAGTAATCTTTACCTTTGATTCGACACCGGCACGGAAAAAGGGGGTAAGGTTCTTAAGAAACTGTGGTGCTGTGTCGGTGGGAGAGTATAACAAGGTAATTTGTAATGTAACTTGGCCACCGTAAAGAATTTCGAAGCTAACGTTTCGAGCGTTAGCCCTTCGTCAGACCGAGGGGCTAACGCTCGAAACGTCAGCGTCGAAACTCTTTGAGCTGACTAACGAACATTATCACTGTTATCAAGTGAACTCAGTTAAAAAACCAAATTAACCAGCAAGGGAAGTTTGGCTTTTGAACCAAAGCCGTTTATGAAAAAAAAAAAACAACAAACAAACAAACAAAAAACATTGAGCCGTTCCAAATCGGGGTAGGGTGCTCAATGAACTTGTTATTTTAAGGTTATAGAAATTTAAATCTTTCATTTGATAAAAAGGCGTTGGTTTTCGCTTTAGAGGAAAAATGATGTAGAGCTCTGATTTGCCATCATTTTTTTCTTTTTTACTTTCTTTTGTTGTTTGAGTTTCAAATTCAAGAAAGAAAAACAACTCGACAGTGTCTTTTCGAAAAAATATATTATATTAAAAGGAAATTAAATAGAAGTAAAACGAATAAAAGCAACAAAAAAGACTCGTAGTTTGATATCGATTAGTGGCAAAGTTTATTCGATATTCAAAAAGTGCTACAGAAACTCTTTATTGCACGGAAGTCAACAGTAGTTTATGGAAACTCAAATCAGCCATCACAAGGTGATACTTGTCGCCGATAATACAGAAACCACAGGAACTATTTTCCAGTGTCGTAACGAAGAAAAGCAGTACGGTGAAGAAAAAAAAAGGGAAGATTTTGGGGCTTAGGACGATACTGAAGTGAAGGAGTTTTTTACTCAAACGTTCAGCTGATGTAAAACCTGACGTGTTCTTTATCAACCTTGACAACGTCTTCAGTGACGTCAATCGCTCCCTGATTTCGTTTCTCTCTGTCAACCAGCGCTGCTCTATCCTAAACAAATAAGTACGATTGTTTTCTTTTTCTTCCTACTATTGCTGCACGATATTTCAAGGAATCTTCGACGTAGAATTCATATGTTGGTGTCGTTTATGAGATGGTGCCAGTACTCGGTGATATTTCTACGGAACGTCTTCTCATCCGGGACGTTACAGCAGCCCACACAAAGTCGAGGAACTCGCAGAGAGTCAATAAGCTGCATCCAAGGAACAATCCCATGTTACCACCAAACTCACCTGTAACAAGTCATCGACGAGAACTTTATCGATCAATTTGGTTAATGAGCAAAAGGTAGCACAGTAAGCCAATGTGCCAAAGAGAATGAGATTTTATAATAAGTTTTTATATTACCATTAGTTTAAATTAAAGTGCCAGTGTACACTTTGTCAGCCAAGATATATCTACAAGAAAAAAATCCATCTTGTGTTCAAAGAAATTTTGCCCATCTGGTTCAAGTCTACACATACATGTAGCACTGTTTTAGCTGACTTACCTAAGAGACTCTCTAATTTGTAACTAGGAACATCTTCCCGCTTTTCATAGGCCAAGTGCTGGAAACCGACTTGAAGGAAGACGTAGTTTTCTCTGTACAGTGAAAATTATTGTTAATCAGTGTCTATACGACGAACAAAACATGTCTGCATGTGCATGGGCGTATATTTTCTCCTGTGGATGACATCACATCACTCGCTTATGACTGAACACTCAAGAATGGAATTCGTGTTACCGCGCGCTATGTTCATGTGATAGCCTGTATTTGACACATTCGCTTATTTTGAGTACTCTTTCTCGAGCCACTTGCCATTGTATTTTACATTGTGGAGCTGAGTTGGATGAGAAACCTTTTCCTTACCTGCTTATTTAGAGTTAACATTAACTTAAGTTTACCTCATGTAACTGGAGCTCTCTTTTTTTCCAAAGATATTATGCAAGATATCAATTATCGAGTTATCAGGAAATTTGGAATAAGAAACACGTGTCTCGTATTCCAGTTCTGTGCATGCGTTGCTGCAGGAGCACGCTGACAAGTTGTCTTCTCCTAAAAATCAAAACTAGTCTCAGTGATGATATACTTACACGAACTGTTATTTCGTTCAGAAACTTTGAATTCAAAATATAGCAATTCATTCTGATTAGTTCTACCTTATAAGGAAGAAAGATAGTGGTCTAATAGTCAGAGCACTGGACTCCGGGTCGAGAGGTCCTGATTCAAGACCTGGCCGGGACAACTCGTTGTGTCCTGGGTACTAAACCTTTTCTCTCACAGTGCCCTTCCCCACCCGGGAGTATAGATGAGTAACGGGTAACCTTTAGGAAAGCCTGATGAAATGCTAGGGGAGGAACCTTGCGATGGTATCACATCCAGGGTGGAGTAGTAACACTCCTACTCGCTTTATGCTATTGAAACTGGGGCAAGCTCCTACTGGTTGCGCTACTTGGCTTGAGTGCAGACTTTGCTTTTTGTCTTTTTTATAACAATTTTGAAAATCTTACCTACCTATCTCACTTTCGGTTTTGACAAGACAATTTATTTCCCGCATGGAACATAGAGGTGCATCGGTCTGACCTGAAAGTGGACAAAAATATTCACTGAAAATGTATCAATAATATAGCGTAGCTCCTTTATAGGGAACTAAAGTGTGCAACTCTGATGACAACTGGTTGCTTTTCTAATCAAACCTTCCTTTATGTTACAACTTAAGAATGCAGTGTCGTGTAAAATCGCTTCCTCCACAAAAATAGGGATTGTTTTCCACAACGCATCTTTTTCTTTACCTTTCTCAACTACAAGGTCTCTTTAATCATGTGACCTAGACGTCACAACGCATAGGCACGCAATGCGTACGAACAAGATAAAAGTATAAAAAATTAAACACAATGTCAATGTTCAATCGCGACACGCAGGCCAAGCTAAATGTAATTTTTTATTTTTTTTGTTTGTTTGTTTGGTTTCGCTTTTTTTTACCTTTGTTTTGATATCATTGGGAAAAAAATGTAAAATGGCGATGAAAAATATCAACTTTCAAAGATATGCCGCACAAACCTTGTAACATGGCAATGGTGCGACACCCACATCTAGTTAACGTCATGTTTGCCAAGCATTGCGAGATGCAGCCATCCTTTGTGTAGGTACCAATCCCAGGCAATTTTTCCTGCCGACATTTTGTCTTATATGGTTTTGGTAATCTGATATGCTGAAAATATGATAATCACGTGTGAGCAATAATTTAAGTGGAAGGCATTTTTACCATTAGTAACTTATTTGGTTAGCAAAAAAGCATTGATGGCTGGAAAAGGCTTGTTGGTGTCCGGCACAAAAGTAGTTAAAAAGTTCTGAATGCATCAAAGAGTGGGTTACCTCTTCTGTCTTTGTTGTTCTTTGACGGACTTAATGCCATGATATATAATAATGTATTATAATTGATCCTCAAGAAGATTACTTAATTTCTGTACCCAGCTTTATTTATTTATTCATTTATCGATCTTTCCTACTTCAGTAGTGGACTGCTTTCTCTCCAGATCACCAGTAAATAAAATGGCCTTAGTAATAAATTTTTCGCCAACTCAGGTGTGAACCATTGTGGAAGAAAGAAGGACCAAAAAAACGAACTCAGCAAAAACCCAAACATTTTTAACATATATAAATAAAAGAAAACGTGAAACCTCGTCCAAATTCCAGAGATGAATGGATCGATATGATTATGATCAGATTTTACCTTTCTCAGTTTGACAGCCACCGCAGCATGGAATCCTGGGGGAATGTTGAATCCGATGTGACGGTTTACAAACGTATCTTGATCGTGCACAATCACTTTAAATCCGTGTGAAAAATCAGCCATGGTACTCTCATTTGTTTGAACATCGAGGAGGATATTTAAACCAAGATCAGGACCTTCAAATAATGTTCTAAGAACTGGGCTTTTCTCTCCAGAATTGAACGTATAACAAATGCCACTTTCGGTTAGCTTTGGAACAAAGTCCTCGACTGAACATTCGGTTGTCTTCATAAAACGACAATAAAGTAAAAACATGTCAGTTATGTTATGGCCATATCTGGTGAGGAACTCCTCTTGGCTAAATATGCGTTCTGAGGAGCGGTTTAAAGCTTCGACGATATTCTGGCGTACAGTTTTGTTACAACCTCTCACTATGGCATACCCAAACCAGTCAAAGGCACACAGCAACGCCTGACCGCAAGTGAGATTTCCACGCACTCTTCGAAATTCACGATCACTGCAACCGGTGATGTTTAAGCCCAGTTTTACAAAGTTCTCATCCTCTTCGGCTGTGTCTATCTTGGACTTCATAAAAAAATTCAAATTGCAGATTGTCACAGCTGGGAACTTCAAGCCGTTACTTGAAGCTTCTTGCGAAATTACAGTTTTGATAGGTCGGGAGAAATATTTCGTGACACTAATGGTCGAGAGGTAACAATATGTCCCAGCGGCAGTGCACAGAAACAAAAACCAAATAAACCTTTTGAAAAAAGACGACTCGTTTCTGACGACTTGTCGCAGTCCATGAAGAGTAGTATTCGAGGCAAATATTCTCCATTTAGAAGCATTGGGGGATTTCTGGTGACTTTCCTCACAGGTATCGGTAGAACAGTTGCCAAACGATTTTACACGGGTTGTCATAGTGACTGGCAGTGCACGCGAAGGCATTAAGTCGCCCCTGAAAACGAGAATTAAATCATAACAATTCAAGAAGTCTTGTTGAGAGAAAATTACCACAAAAGCCGTTTGGGTAGAAAATAGTTTTACCGGAACAGTTATGAAAAAACCCTCTTCCTAAGAGCGTCCTAATTTGACTGCACAATAGATATCTTCTAGCCAACAACAGGCTCAGTGTTAATTCAATTTTTCCGTCTGAAGGTATTGAGTAAAATTTGCCTATTCGTTTCTAATAGATATAAAAATTAAAACGTGTGCGACTAGAGCTTAAACCTAAATAATTTAGGATTTCCTCGTCAAAGAGGAATGACCTTGAACGAAAACGTGACTGGAATGCACAAAATATGGAAACAATAGGAAAAAGACATGAATTGGGCATGCAGGTGCCATTATGTTCATGTGTCAATGATACCAAAGAAGATGGCATCTTGGCTAATTAGTTTCGAGACATTTCCTCGACATTTGGCAATTCAAAAGAGTGAGGATTAGATTCCCTAGTGGTGAGATAAAACTATGTAAATTACATACCTTGTTTCTGGAAAGCGATGGTTTGGAACTGTCAAATATTAGAAGGAAACCCTCTTTATCGGCGTTCTTTTAAGAAATTGATCTTCTTAAAGCTCTTCACGGTAAATTACGCACGAAGCAATTGATGGCAGGAACGCTAAAACTGATTAATTTTAATTTAAATGAGGTCTACAAGTCCTAGTCATTTCACTTGTGTTCCAAACAAATGTAGATTGTTTATTAGTACACAGCGTGTAGTTGGAAGAGTTTTAATCAGCCACCAGTCAGCATGATAGACTCCTACAAGGTGAAAATTACATTACGTGAGAAAGGTTTGCTTGCAACTCCTGTCAGATATGTTTTTTTTTGGCTTAATATACTTGTTAAGCCAAAAGTTACGGTGGGGTTAGAAGCAAATGAAGTTAATCTAATGATTATTCAAATTAGGCTGTGTCTGCTTTCAAATACCAGATGACAATGTAGCTATAACAGTATCCGGAAGAAAAAACAAAATCATCGCTGGACCCCAATGTTGCCTAAGCTTAATAACTCAGGTTATTATCAGAGCTCATGTATTTTGCAATTCCGTCGTCAGAAACGAAAAGAAAATAAAAAAAAACAAAACAAAAAAAAACAAACAAAAGGAGGAAAGGGAAGGGAAAAGGAAAGAAGAGAAAATTGGTACATAATCATTATGCTACCCTCGCGTGGGGTAATTGTAGTCGCCTATTGACAAGTCGGACCCGAACCCTTAGTAATTAAAAAATTGGCAAACAATTGGGCTAAAACTCACCGGATGAATATTCATCCGCCATGTAAAGGATCGCACGCTTGCCTTTCGACCTCATTTCTCGACATCCCCGCAGTAAAGAAACAAACCTTCCCATTCATTTCATTACAGAAAAAAAAATTATGCATAAGAAAGAGGAAACACAAAGTTATATGTTATTAAAAATTAATTTGTTCGAATTCATGATGATTCTATTGACTTCTTGTTATTGAAATCTCTTCGAATAAAGGTTCACACAGGTTTTGCATAATTTGTTCTTTCTTCTGACATTAGTCATTATCCCTTTTAAAGAAGCTTAGTTAACCTCTGTACGCTCCTTTGTATCATTTAATTTTTTTAGTTCAGTAGTAGTTCATAGTAATCCGGTGAAATTAGATTGTCTATTGACATTCAAACATGGAAATTATATTAACAACAGTTTCAGTTTTATTTTATTAGTTTGCCACAAATATTCTAAACAGTTTATTAGTAAAATATCAGCTAGGCAAAATAACCTACAGAAGCCAAAAAGGCTTTCGTAAAGGACCATTTTTGGTGTATCCAGTTGCTTACACAAAATTAACAATTTTGTCATCGGCAGGACTTAATGTAAAATTTGTAAGTATACATAATGTATGAATTTAGTCTTTGGAAAGGTTAAAAGAAGTGTAGGGAATGTATAAAAAAGAGAAATGAAAAATACTTATACACACTAAAAGGAAAGTAGAATGTTCCTATAATGAAAGAAGAAACAAAACAGGGAGCATCCGGGATTTCAAGGCTGTGAGAACGAATAGTTAACTCCAATAAGTGACCAAGACAGAATTTCTCGTTACGACATCAATATTGATCAATATTGTATCAATATTGTATCGAGCGGACAAATGATGAGAATAAAGGAAAATATCAAGTAGGGAAGTGTTAGTTGATTCAGTACCAAATTCTCATTTTGTTGTTAGAAACGAACAACGCTTTTAGAATCGTTACTAAAACACATTTCAATTCCGAGCATACCATCGATTTCTGTGTAGTCAGTCTTCGTGGTATGGTTAAAAACCAAGAATAAGTTTCTAAAGCTTACGAAACGTCCGTAAGTAAGAAACGATTACATACCAAACGAACAACGCTTCATTTTGTCGTCGGAAACGAACAACGTTTCCCTTTGTTGTTAGGAACGAACAACACTTTAAGAATCTTCATGGTGTTGTCGGAAACAAAGAGCGCTTTAATGATAAAAAATTTCTCAACGTTATTGCCTATTTACAGTCTGAAATTCCGATCTTTTTAGTATTTGTTTCTTCGGGCGACTTGACTTTTTTTTTTCGGGCGACATTACTAAAATTTCGGGCAGGTTTTGGGCGACATGACTTCGGGCGAGATGACTCTCGGGCGACTTGACCGGTTACCAGAATTACCAATGAGATCTTGAGAGCAAAATGGTTAAATAAATTGGGGCCTTGAGAACGGATTGAAAGTGTCCTTACGTTTGTCCCGCAAGAGACAAAACTAGGAGCGTTCTGAATTTCAAGGCTGAGAGAATCAAAACTACTCCTGGAAACTAAAAAAACTCTTTTCTGGCGTATAATTAAGATTCTAATAAAGTAAGAAGGTATGAATTTAGCCATAATACAGCGGTAAAGGAAGACTTAATTCCGAAACTTGACTTGAAGATAAAGCCGAACAATTTTCTGTGAAAACCAAGTGAAACCAAAAATAAACCAGACAAAAAATACAAAAGTCTATCAAGTTCGTTAGTCACTCAGTTTGTCAGTCCGTCATTCCCTCCTTCCGTCAGTCAATCACAAAAGGGTTTGGTTGTATAGAAACTGTGTTGCCGGATAATTTATTTGGTTTGATCAGCTGCGTTGATTATGCAAATATACAGATTGGCCACTGCAAAGAGTTTCTAAAGCTGACGTTTCAAGGGTTAGCCTTCGCCTTCGCTCCGAATAAGGATCAAAACTCGAAGAAGAGAAATAGAAACATACCCTTGTAGCGAAGTGAATAGAAAGAGTTCACAAAACAAGTTTTTAAATAGGAAGGAAGATTCCCGCAGCACATCTCAGCCCGAGGATGATGGTGTTCCAGGCGAATGTTAGAAATATTCTCGCTATAAGATTTTAATCGCCTGCTAATTAATTATTGAATAATACAACGGCTGTATTGGCCTTTGTAAAGCCCCTTTACCTAAGAGCAATTTTGGATTTTTTACTGTGCATATTCATTGGACTTGCTGTGCAGTCACTCCAGCAAAGCCCATATCGAGTTTAGCCTTTATGCAGACTTCTCTGGAAACAGAACTTTCTTCGAGAGGCGGGTGGTGGGTTGACCTTTCTCAAAACCTGAACTAAGGGGCTATCACTCTCTTCACTCAACCTCTCTTTGTCTCTCTCTAAGGATTCTTATCGTCTATCTTGTCAATTGACAAATTTGAAAGGCTTCGCAAAATTACCAACGCGAAAGATGGCTGCATCTCGCGATACTTGGCAAACATAACACTAACTAAAGGTGGACGTTGCAGTTTTGGGCTGCAAGGTTTGCACTAATGCTTCTTTGTTATTCATTAAATTCATCTCAACTTTGCACATCCATTCTCATTATTTCATAAAATAACAAGCAAAAACAAAAGCACAATAAAACACAATAAAACGAAGGAAATTTATTGTAAGCTTAAGCCTGCGTAATAAAGTTGTGAGACATACAAACTGTGTCTTAAGTATACCATCAACTTTATCTAATCTAAGGAGAAGTCAACTTGTCAGCGTGCTCCTGCAGCAACGCATGCATGGGGCAGGAATACGAGACACTTGTTTCCTATTCCAGTTGTACAAGGTAAACTTAGGATAATGGTTTCTCTAAATAAACAAGTCAAAAGAAGATTTCTCATCAAACGCAGCTCCACTAAGCAGAGTGCATAATTTTGAGTGACTTAAGAAAGTATAACAAAGTTTGCAAATGACTGTGTTAAATTGAGGATATTACATCTTCAAGCGCGATAATATCTCTCACAAGTGAGCGCAGCGATTTTATATTATGCACGCATTTTGATTGGTGCGTTTTTTATATAACGCACTCATTTTGATTGGTGCAATTTTATATTATACACGCATTTGGATAGGTTCATACTCAAAATCTATTTAAAGAGAGACACATCATAAAAGGCAAAGAAATACCGTGTTGCTGTGAGTCTGTGCGGAAATAAATCACAAAAAACGTCAAAATGTGTCAGGAGTACTAGAGGAACAACTCGGCTGCGCCTCGTGTGCCACACGTATCCATACGTGTACATTTTTTTTCGTTTATCATACATCTAATCATAATTGTTTTGTAAATTCATAGTGATGATTATGCAGATATTATTACGATACCTAAATCAGAGAAAATCTTAAACTGCATTTCTAAGGCTGGTAATGTCAGAAAGTGGAACCACCTTGACGACATCGTCATCTTCACAGGAGTTGCTATGAGTGGCACGATCACTGCCCGCCGTCACGATAAATTATTTTCTATTAGGATAATAATTGGTATCTCTTCAGTATCTATATAGTAAATTCCGGTACTATACAGAGAAATAAAGAGAGAATCAGGATAAATACTTCATCCATTGTATAAACCTTATTCCAACGGTTGTCTGATCTCCTACTCTATTAATAATTTTATATTAACCTGATGTGCTCCTTTAAAATTTCGATTTTGTTATTTACTACAAAAGCCGCAAAGCAAGTGAAATAAGGCATTACAGTCATATACGGAAGTATGAATGTGTCAGAGATTACCTTAAAAAATAAAAAGCTGTATAAGCGATTCAGTTGCCGTCTCAGCTTGATCCGCTTTTATCCAAATTTATTCTTACTTCGTTTTGTTTGTAATCTCTTTTTGTTCTTCACCATTGAAACAGTTGGAGAACTACATGTACGTATCACTTCAGTTCGGTAGGTTCCGATTCCAGCTCACAAACAGCGGGAGGATTTTCCTAGTTATATACTAGAAATCAGCTCTTAGGCAAGAGAACTATACATGGGTATTATACTGTGCAAAAATGCAACTAATTGAAACACACTCTCCCGTGATCTCTCTTCACACTAGCTGTTCACTCATACGCCAAACTATCTTTAAGGAAGACATTACACTGATCGTCAGTTATGAAGATTTGTATGAAAAGGCCTCGTAACTGCTCATTAACAGTGCATCATAAATCAATATCAAAAAGCAAATAAATGAACCCACTTCTAAAAATGGCTGTTCACAACATGAGCCAAATTATCATAAAAGTAGGAATTACACTAAGGAATGTAAATTTATAGAAGACGACACCACAGCTGCATGCTCGGTAAGATCCATCTGCGCTGGTTATGCAGGCTCCGTGTTTACTGCCACAGGACGTTTCCTTATCTTGGATAGTACGAGTTCCCATAGAAAGTCGAGGAACTCCCAGGTGGTCAGAATACTGCACCCGAGGAACAAACCCATGTTGCCTCCAAGCTCACCTAAACGAAAATGACTTTTATTATTAAATCAAGAAAGTCATGATTTATTTCTTGTTTCCCTTTATTCAATTCCATAACAAAAGGTAGTAAAGGCTTATTTTACGTAACTTTCTTGCCGAAGGCACTTTTCCTTGGGTTTCTCTTTCATAGGAACTGGGAAGAGTATGTTTATCAGCACTTCAGAAACACCTACAAACCGTCATAATCTCAAGAGGATTTACTGAAACTCTAAGCTTTTGCAATGTCAGACGAGAAGAAATATTGATATATCTCGATATATTGATACATACAAGCCATTTTTCAATAGTGGGTTGGAATTTTTCTCGTATGTTTTCCCCTTTCTGTCTTTGTTATGTTTGTTTTAATTTTTCTTAGAAAAAAATTCACAGTGCGAAGAAGGGTTTAAATTAGATCATCCACAGTGATGGAAGAGACGGGGGAGTGGGGAGAGACGGTGATTTCGTCTTTCATGTGAAAATACAGCAACGAATTTTTTTTTGGTACAGCCGGAACTGTTGGGCTGACATAGATCCAATCCCTGAGAAAATCCGGAAAATTCCGTTAAAAATGGTGGGCTTTTGCTTTTTTTTTTTTTTTTTTTCTGTGAGTGCCTTTGTGTAGCCAAAGCATTTTTTATTCTAAACAAGGCTAATCTTCTAAAGTTAACTTACCGAAAAGGCTCTCAGCTGTGTAGCTAGGGACATCTTCGCGATTCTCGTAAGACAAAAATTGAAATCCCACTTGAAGATAGACATAGTTCTCACTTACAAGTTGAAAAAGAAAACACAAGAAATGTATTAATTTGATAGAAACAGAAATATTTCTGATCCTTTTTTCAACAGAGTCAATCAGAAATCTGAAAACGTGCTCAGAGATTCTATTTCACAAGCTATTCTAAATAAAGAATACTAGCTCCATTACGATTTCTCTTTCTTCCTCCTCCTAGCTCCGTTCAAAGGCAAATGATCCCTTATATGTAAGCTCACTTACCTGAGGTATTTCTCGCTGAAGTTATAAGTTTGTCGAAATATCCTTAATAGCGTATTGTCCGGAAATTTAGCATATGAGACTCGTGATTCATAAACTGTCTGCTCACATGCACTGTTGCAGCCACACTCCGTCAAGTTAAACTCCCCTGAAAATCATTCATAAAAACAAATATTGAAGATTGTGCTGAACATTCTACAGTGTTTAACATAGCCGTCGCCAATAAACAATCGTCACTCAGCAGGTGATGCATTCGAGCGTACGATTTAATCAATCACACAGTCCATCAATTAATGAATCTTACATTAATGAACAGTTCAAGTGAAGTCTGTATTCGTTTAAAACTCTAGAACATTTTCTGATAGAATTCGTAAAGAAAATCACAATCATAATAATTTATAATTTTTTTATAGAACGCTTTCACACGATGTCACGGCCGCCATTTTGGCTTGAAATTCAATAAAATAGCGGCTGAGACGATAAACCAATAGATTAGGTTAGTTGCTCACCGAGGGAGTGAGAACGACTTATTGAAAAAACATATTTCTTACCTCTTGCTTTTAGAAGACACGGACGGTCTTGAAAGGAACACACAGGTAAACCCCGCAGATCTAAGCAAAAATGTCGAACAAGGAGATCATAAAAACGGGGCACAATATTGGAATGTTTCATGTTATAGTGGAGGCAAAAACGTCTTCAGAATAAGTTTCAATATAACACAATATGAGCTTTTCCCGGGCACCGAATAAAGCAAATGCTGTTCTCAATAGCTTACCGAACGAGAAAGATAAGCCTGAGAGTACCAGCTTTAATCTTACAAAATGTGAAGAGAGCTTGTAGCTTGCTTATGTACCTTATAACTTCTATGCAATTCAAATTTATCTTGTAGAAAATGTCTGACACAAATTCTGGCGATATCACAGTCCGAAAAAGTATTTAGCTGGTCAAAAAAAAAGAAAGATTCGTGGCTTGAACAGGCAATTCTGTGGTGCAGTATCTTATGTCATATGGTACATTCTTTACTGTCCAGGCAATTTTATAAAAGAAAAAAAACCTGGATCATATCTTGACCGAACGAGCTAAGTCGATAACACATTGGTACCCAAGACAATTCTGAATTGAAGCTCATTCGTAAAAGCACAACATTTATCTTTTATACCACCTGGTAAAGCATGGTTTCTTCGGCATCCGCATTTATCCATACTGTAATTTGACTGACACTGATAGATGCAGCCATCTTTCGTGTATGACTTGATCCCCGCCAAGCTATCCACTTTGCTGCAATTTGTTCTGAAGGGCGCCTGGAGTCTTTTGTACTAAAAGACGATAAAATGGTATACATCAAGGCAGAGAAAGAGAGGGAGGTAGCTGAAGTGAGTTGAAAGAGTAAGGAGCTCCTAGGTTAACCAACTACTTGCCTGTCGCACAGAAAACTGTCTCCTGAGACGTCTACATGAGGGCTAACCTTTATATGATGCTCCGAGTAAGTGCACAAGAATGGCAATACGTTGAGATTCGTTTGAATATGTCCGATGAAAATGCAAGATGGTTCATCCGCAAAGAGCATTTCAAATAGGCCGACATTTCGATCAGTTTTACTAGCCTTCTTTGTTACAGGCGTTGGGGCTTTGGATGCCTTGCATAGTACCCAAAATTGGAACGTTTCATATCGATGATATGAAAGAAAACCTTGCGGCAGTACGCCGGCTTTTTTTCCCTTTGGGCGAATACAGTTTAATTGATGGCATCGTAAGCAAAATGACGCATTTATATACTTACCTGGGTCATCTTGATTGCAACAGACGCATGTGCGCCGGGCTGGACTTTAAACGCAGTATGATAATTTACATAGGTGTCTTGGTCATGAACATTAACTGCTAAGCCACTAGAGGAGGCACTGAATGTGGACTCATTTGTTTGAACGTTTAGAGCAATGGCTAAACCAAAATTTGAACCTTCATAGAAAGAACGAAACAGCTTACTCTTCGTAGACCCATTATAACCAGAATTGAACGTGTAACAGATGCCACCATTTGTAACAACTGGAATGAAGTGATGTTCCGAGCAGGTTATTTGTTCCAGGTCTGTAAAAGCACAATGTTTTAAATCTCCACCCATGCTGTTATTGCCAAAGAGGTCATGCCCATACTTAGCAAGGAATTCTTTTTCGTCATAGATACGTTTTGTGTGACTAAGAACACTTATTATTCTCTGCCTGGTCGAATTGTTACAGTTGTCCACCAGAAGGGTACCATAATCAGCGAAAGCGCACAACAAAGCTTGGCCACATGTCAGATTACCACGAACAGTTCTTGTTTCACTGCATCCGCTGATGTTTAATCCTAATTTTTCAAAGTTTTCGTCCTCATCGGTCGTGTCTATCTTTGTTTTCATGAACTGATTTAAATTGCAGATTGTAACTGCAGGAAACTTCAAGCCATCCCGAGGTGTTTCTTGCGAAATTTCAGTTCTTATTGGTCCTGAAATATATTTTTTGAAGCTTATTGTCGAATTGTACAAATAAGCACCTGAGGCTGCGAAGAGTAGGATTGCCCACACCAGTCGTCTATAACCAGGTAGAGACGCTTGAACGACATATCGTAGCCCATGGACAGTTGTGTTTGCGGCAAATTCTCTCCATCTGGATAAAAGAGAGGGCTTTGACTTTACCAGTTCCTTTAATGAGGCAGTGGTAGGCTCCATCGACTCCACGGGGATCATTATGGTGAGGAAATCTGGTTAGTTGGGCGTTGAAGGCTGAGAGTATGAATAAAAACATTTCTTGTTATTATTTGGATATATTTTTATCTATGGTTGAGACAATTTCTCGATTCGCTTGTTGTTAACTATCCTAATGAGTTTACTATATTGTATGGAGCATTACTGCTATGCGTAAGCTAACTACCCAATGCTATTCTCAACAAAATTTCTTTGCATTTTACAGCTCTTCTCGGTATTAACTTTCTCATCACAATCGCTAATAATGACTTGCCGGCTACCGCAAAAAATCTCAACATCACCGCTCCTAAAACGTCTTGTATTTACACGAGCCCTTACAATCTGCTTACAAAAGCTTGCACAGCACAAAGACGGCATTCATTATAGTTCACAACGACATCTTGCTTTCTGTAGACAGCGGTCAAAATGTCATCCTGGTGCTGTTAGTTATGTCTGCGGCTTTCGACACCGTCAATCATGAGATTCTTCTCACAAGATTATATCAGCATTTCGGCATTAGTGATACCGCCTTGAATTGGTTCAAGATTACCTACATGATCGCATGCAGTTTTTCAACATCGAGCATTCGCGGTCAAACTATCGTGATCTATTGATAGGAGTGCCTCAGGGCTCCGTTATGGGACCTGTTCTGTATCTGATGTATACCATAACCATTTCTGAAGTAATCAAAAAAGCACAAACTAAACTACCATCTGTACGCAGACGACACCCAGCTTTATGTGGCCTTCAAAAATGATGACATTGACTCGATTACTGACCGGATTGCTGACTGTGTATCTGACATTTGCTTATGGATGGAGCGAAACGAGCTAAAGCTTAATAAAGAGAAAACTGACATATTATTAATTCACTCTGAATTTCGGAATAGCCCTTCACTGGACGAGATCATCCTTGGTAATGAACAACTCACTATGGCTAGAACAGTTACTAATCTTGGAATCATCTTTGACCGGGAAATATCGTTCAATTATCAGATAAATCAACTTTGTAGAACTTCATTTTTCTTGTTAAGAAATCTGTTTAAAATTCGTAAATATCTGACAGATGAGGCCACTTCTAAGGTTGTACATGCTTTTGTAACTACAAAGCTAGAATACTGCAACCATCTTTACTTTGGTCTGCCCAAATATCAAGTTAACAAAATGCAGAGGATTCAAAACACAGCTGCTTGACTAGTCACTTGTTCATCCAAGCACGATCACATCACCCCTTTATTGCAGCAACTTCACTGGCTTCCTGTTTCGTATCGGGTTGTTTTCAAAATTTTACTCCTTGTCTACAAAGCTCGTCATGGACTGTGCCCTGGGTATGTTTCTGAACTATTACAGGAGAGAAAATCATCTCCAGCGTTGCGCTCAAGTTCTCCAGGACTCCTAGCAACACCAACATCAAGAACAAAAACAAATGGTGAGAGAACATTCTCAGTCTCTGCACCAAAATTGTGGAATGGCCTGCCTAACCACGTCAGAAATGTTGGAACACTGCCTTTATTTAAAAAAAATCTAAAAACATTTTTATTTTATATATTTATCGGCAGTTATTGAGTTCATTTTTAAATTAGTTTTAATTAATTTCTTATACTTATTGAAAAGCGCTAAGAGAGTTCTTTTTGATATGTGCGCTACATAAATACTGGTTATTATCATTATTATTATTATTATTATTATTCAGTTCTGTCATTCCCAATGGTGAAGGTCTCCTGGCCCACAAACATTTTTTTGATCAACGTACTGGTAAGGAGCCTAGTTATGAAACGCTACTCCGTTTAGCCGAACTCGCGCCTGCACTCAATTTCTTTCAATTCGGAGATCAGTATTTTCGTAGGTTTTATCGAACACCAATTTTTCAGTCAATACGTCTTGGCCCCGAACCTGAACTCTACGGTCGCTATAGTGACGACTGTAACGGCGCTAGCTCCTCTAACAGAGAGGAGCTAACTCAATTTATAGCCGCAGCCAATTCTTTTCACTTTGCTTTAAAACATACCTGGAAAATTTCCGTCTACTCTTTATCCCTTTAGACACCAGAGTTCAATTTAAAGCGACAGTTTATGCACTAGTGTTCGCTATAAAGCTATAGACTCACGTAGTTACTTGTTGTATTCATCAACCCGTCAAGAATTCCATTCCCTTTTCTCAGTTTCCTACACTTCATCGTTTATGTAGTGATGGCTCTGATTTTTCCGAAAAATAAGAGGCAATGTGCCAGTTTTTCGATAAACATGGCTTTCCTGTTTCTGTCGTTCATGCGGGCCACCACTGCGCCCAACGAATTTGATCGACAGTCAGCACTACAAACGGCTCAGAAGGAAAATACTGATCGCATACCATTCACTCTCACATTTCACCCTCACAACCACGCAGTTAAATCTCCCATTCTTAAAAACTTTAAATTACTTCAAAACGATTCAGAGACTATCTTTTCGCAACCTCCACTACTTTCATTAAAACGCGACAAAAGCATTCTTCGTCTTTTATCTAGTAATGTCTTTTTCTCTGTTTCTTTCGCTGAAGCGGGCTACCTCCGCGTCCAAAAAGTTCACCGACAGTCAGTACAATAAACGTCACAGAAGGAAAAATTCCTTTATCATTTTATTTACTCTCACATTCACCCTCAAAAAAAACCCACGCAGTTCTTGTGAGGGTAAAATGACCCGGTACTTTCAAATGCGCAAGATAAAAAAATTGCCGTTTCATTCATAACGTTGATTAAATATCGGGACCCAAATATCCATTAAGATAACTGATCACTTCAGTGTCATCTACTGCATAACTTGCACTTTGTCAAAAAAGATATGCACTGGTGGAACAGGAGGACGACTAGGTGAACTATTCGCGGAACACCTATGCGACATAGAAAGGAATGAAAGGGACGCATCCAAACCAGTTGACAGACACTGAAATCTCCCTAATCATTCTAAGCAGCACTTGGAAGTCTGCGGCCTTCCTATACATCAAGACAGTTCGGAAAGTTACATACTTCTTGAACAAAAATTTATCTTTCAAGTCGGCACTATGAATCCCCACAGTATCAACGAACGCTTTTCATTTAGCCAATATTTACTTGTTTTTAATTCTTCTTTTTCTCGTCGTCGTTTTCCCACTTTATTTTCTGTATATAAACACACACACAACTCACAATTCCTCTATTCGCTCTGATGAAGGGCTAACGCCTGAAACGTCAGCTTTGAAATTCTTTACGGTGTCCAAGTCAAGTCAGTCGATTAAAACCAAAATTACCTAATAATGATGATTACGTAATACTACTAAATCCATCCATAATGGCACCTGCTTGTGAACTCTAAGGAAAATCAAGTAATGATGTAATGAAGATTTTGTCAATTCAGTGAGAAAAATAATTTTTAACTCCTTTCACCCTTTATCTTTGGGAACTAAGGTGAGTCTGTAACTGTTACAATTCCTTTTTTTTAAGCCACTGAATCTAGTTTCTGTCCATACTGGATTAATTGACCATTATTTTCCATATTTGGCCCTCTCTGATGTACTATGCGTTACTGTGGGATACCTTTACGTACAAATACGCTCTATGGGTTGTATCAACTCATCTCCACAAAAAAAAGTTGAGCATATTCAAACTTATACCTTCACACCAGCAAAACATATTTAGTTGGAGTAAGTTTAACTGAATAAAAATCAGGGACAGAGGACTGCAAAACTTAATCTTCCATAGGATTCTAGTAATTGCCAATTTGCATTTTCAATATGCTACATCTGAAGACGACAACTCGTCTCCATAATTTTGAAAATAAGTTGAGCAGATTCGCACCAGCAAGACATTTTTAGCTAAAGTAAGTTTAACTGAATGAAATCAGAAACAGAGTAATAAAAATCCCGATTTCCAATAGGATTCAATTAATTACTAACTTGTATTTTCAATGCCAGGTGTTACATTTAAAGGTGACAAACATGAGTTTATGCAGCTTGTATGAGGAAAAAAATTTGAGATCGTGTTTAAAAAAACCAGCTTTTAAACAGGTTTAAGCTTTGGTTTATTTTAGTAACTCAATGTATGTCAGTTAGTTAAAAACTAATTGACATACATAGACAACATCAGTTTAAGTTCAGTTTAAATTCGTATTTGTTCATGGTGGAGTAAATGACATAAATGCACGTTAAATAAATTTTGACCTGTGTTATCATGGGATTTTACATGGGACTCTTCATATTATATTAACTTCTAGATAAATATAAAAATTTAAGCATACAACAGGACCTTATTTAGCAGATATATGCACGTACTCTACTAAATCAAGGTGTACTTAGATGATCTCATCACGAATTGACTTTCTCACATGAATACTTGCCTTGCTGACGTCCGAATATTTCACGGAAAAATTCTACGAAAACGTGAGGCTTTAATTTTGAATCAACTAAAATCGATATTTACCTTGCAAGGAACTGTGGGGTTCAACGCTTAAGGTTCAAAGGCTGTTTGAATCTTTACTGAGGCAAACAATAATTGCCCTCTACTTTATTAAGAAGAGATTATTTCCGCGCATGTGCGACTTAAGAGGCAAGACTTTCCTCTCTTAAATAATTGATTCAATACCAGTTTTGCATTCATTTGACCATGATATCGAGTACACTTTTTTCCCAGACAAAGTGATAAATAACATTTTTTTTTTACATTTGGTGAAAACAAGTGTTTTTGTCTTTCGAGAGAAAAATTTGCGTGGTCATGGCATTGATTCCTTTTAAGTATGGCGATATCTGTGAACCCAAAAAACCTTTTCTTTTGAATTTTTGATTTGACATTTTTTTAATTTATCGGGGCGTGGCGCTGATCCTATTCATAACATAAATAATATTGCCAGCATGATATAATTGATGACAAGTTCAAAGCGTGTAGAATAAATCGAATTCTCAAATCATCTGTTCTTAGCTCTTCACCAGATTACTCGGTCTAACTGTTAAAGATGCATTTGTTTCTCCTTCAAAATATAAAATCACTTCTCGAAGAGATTTTTCGTAAATGTCTTTGATTGGATTTAAAATTGAACTAGATCAATGTCATGTTTTTTCTCTTTTTGTATGCAAGTTGTAACAATGCGTAGACATGAAAAATATATGGATTTTTTTTTATTACCGCTTTTAAGCGGAGGGAAAGCGGAACAAACCGAGAGGTTTTTTTCGTCGGGCCTAAGGTGATAGCACAGTCATCCAAGAAGACGATCACTGAAAGGTGTGGGTGACAGAAGGTTTCCTTGCCCTTTCACGCTGCTTACTTAGTCGTTTCTTCGGGGTATCTCTGCAGCGATAACCTTAGCTTAGCTCTCAACTGGTCACAGGGCAGATCAAACTGAAGTGATGTGCCCAGTAAAATGTTCTTAAAAACTTGAATCAGAAAAGGAAAAGACTAAATCATGTCGCCAGCATCGGTATTTTTAGTTTATGAGGAATTTGTCTCAAAAACTCAATCACCCCTAAAAGTGCTATATGCAAAAATTTCCCACCTGTGTCGAATTTATGGTGAGCACGTAGGTGCATGGTCAAGGTCTTTAGATTCTCAAAGTTTACAAAACATTACAATGCGTGAAAAAATTGAAAAACTACATGAATCAACAAAATATAAATAATTAGTCCTCTCAGCAAAGTACAAGTAGTCACCCCGGGAGATATCGTGTGTATTGACGTATTGAAACTTAAAACAAAACTAAGGAAATTATCAATAGTCGATAGTGTTTGCACAAGTACAAAGAACATATAACGTTTTTCTCTTTCCAAAAAATTGTCAAAATTACTTGCAATTTTCCCGTCAGAAGACTTGTGTAGGTAAACCTTAGTTTTGTTTTGGATTTGATTTTCTGTGTGAAAGGACATTACTCAGTAAAATTAACAGATGGAAATTAAAAATCGTTTAAAGTCAAAGGAGGCTATTTTTGGATGTTTATTCGATTTCCAATGCAGTTCTTTCACAAGAACACACTGTTGATTAAACTTTGCAAGGGGTAAGTTTAAATTTTCATTATTGATTATATAAACAAATGAAACCTTTTCAAGCCAACGCAAAAAAAAAAAAAACTGCTTAGCGATATAACTCATCAAGAATCATAGGACCAAAGCATTTTTTCAACCTTTAAACTCTAAGAGAGACTAGCATCTAATTTCTCCCTACAATATCACTTCTAAATCACACATTAAGGTCATGAGAATAAAGGAAATGATCACCAACTAAAGAATCTCTTGATTGTTAAACCAATTCTTTTTGTCACTATCATAGGAAATGTCTAGAAAACAGTATAGAGAATATTCCTACTGCTTGAATCCTAGGGATTGAAGGGTTAAATACCTGACTTGGCAGAGGGAGACTCTCCTTTAACCCGTAAAAAGCACGACAGCTTTATCGTGGAAATGCACAAATAAAGCCATTTCATGTAACTGGCTGCTTTACCAGAAGTTGTTTGCAAGCTACTGGAGCCGTGACTTAATTAATGCCTTTATTTATCCTCAGAGCTTATCTTTTATCAGCAAGTACGTTTAAGTAGTAGAATTGAGATATCAACCTTACACGTTCGCTCCATACGTAACATTCTTCACGATGTTGGAAATTTTGTGCTTGGCATGAAAAAGACAATTTCTGTTAATATCGTAAAAAAAGCTTGTGGAACTAGAATTAATCTTGGCGGATGCTCTAGAAATAAAATTTCATCGTTTTCTCGAAATGTAATCACTTTCTGATGTAAAATAATGACATTAATAGTAATATTTGGTAGTTCTATAGCGCTGATTAACGTATGCATATGATCAAACGCGACGTTCCAATTGCATACTGCTAATCCTCTTCAAGTGACGTGGTCTAGTGATGTTGAATTTCTCTTGCGTGACTTGCACAATTCTTTCAGGAGACTGGACACGATTAGGAGTGTCACAAAGCTTCGGTCGAAGATAAACCGCTCATCGCGTGACTCACCGAATAATTCACGACGCAATAGAAATTCAAGCATTGTTTGTAGCAGCTTGATGGAAGGAAAACTTACCCATATTCATGATAAATCTCGCGAAAGAAAACCCAGCTACAAGAAAGCTGTGGGTATCAATTCGGTGGAGGACCAAGAAGAGACCGTAAAATTTGAAAATGGCCCAAACAACTCAAGTCATGTTATTGATGTGTCTACGAGCTTAGATGTTGACAACGGTTCGAGTCTAGGTAAGGTCATTCTTTTACAAATTCTGTAATGGAGTTTGCTTCATCGTGTGAATAAGATGTCTTTCGAATCGAATGAAACAGCTGATTTTAGTCAGGTGCTACTCACGAATTCATCGAACCAAGGTTTCCAAAGTAGTGGTTTTACTTGTAAACACGTATTTCCGTCAAAACAAACAAGCGTTTAAAGGTAGATGATTTTAGAAGAAAGCATGTAATCCTTATCATTATGGAAACGTTTCCGAAAGAGCGAGAATGCTACTGATTAAGTTTTCGTTTGCGTTCAGTCAATTGATTTAAAGTGAAATTAATGAGGAAAATTGAAATAGCGTGATGGTCTCTTTCATGAATATTTCCCTCACCCTGAGATTCAGTGAATGTAATATCTTAGCGAGAACGTTTCACCGGATCTTCTAGACGCCGAGAATATATAATTTTACCTAATTAAAACGAGCAGGCGTCTTCGATTTGCGACTTAAAGCATCTCTCTTTAATATTCAATTTTGGCACGACAAAGATAAACTTAAATATTCATAAACTGCATTAGGCTGCTTATTTTTCCCAACCCTATTACCACCATTGTATTGAGTTTTATAGTTATGACAATTTTTTGAGCTACCAAACGCGTGATTGAAATAAAAAATAAAATCTATCCATGCAGGCCCGTTAGTTTTTTTTTCTTTGGTTGATGTCAGCATTTAATTGATGCAATACCTCGCCAATTTTAAGCTTGGCCGACTCGATTTTGAAATAATTATACAAAATATAGATACGTACTCGAAGACTATTTCTACTACATTATGCTCCGCCATTACAACGTTTGCTCCCACAATGACTTTTCTTTCGCAAAGGGGTGCAGCTCAGCGTTAAGTTCTTCACACAGGATTATAATCAACGATAGGTACAGTTAAAAAGTTGAGCTTCATTTGAAAAGAACTAGATTACCATTTTGGTCCACCCGAACAGGAAAAGTTCCACCGTAAGGTCAAGTATCGAACACTATAATTCGTCGAACCAATTCAGAGCGGCAAGAATAAATCTTTCGGTCTGTAGGATTTCAAACAAGGCATTTTTTTTTGTTTACCCATCAAGTTCGATTCGTGAAAAGATCGAAGCTTATCCCACAGTCCATCTTCGTACGTTTTATCAATATTTGACTCAACTCAACTGCTTCAATCGTCACACTTAACATGGACTTAATTCTCCCATTCTGGTTTGTGTCTTGTGAAGTTCGACGTTTGAACTGGGCCTTGATTCCTCTCCCGTTATGTAAACAAGTATGTTGTGGTTTAATTTTATCCTTGGTTCAAATTCTATTTTCCTTTGTTCAAACTCATTATCATACATTACAATACCCATAAACAAAAAAAATAAAATTTGAACCAAGGATAAAATTGAACCACAACAAGTATGTTAGAAAACACCTAACAAAATATATGTGATCATTCGATAAAGTGCTAACAGTCAGAAGAGAGATCAAAATTTTCCAACAATTCTTTTTCTTTTCCGGCTGAGCTCTCATGGTTTTTTTCACGTCATATCGTTTGGTAAAGCGTTTTAACACCTGTCGCTGGTACAGTCTTTCTTAACCATCAGCTACGCTGGAATCTTTTTTGAACATGAGGTACGATCCTCCAATATAACTCGAAAAGATTTCGCCTCGTTCGGCTAGGGACTAACCGTTGATAATTTTAAGGACCATAGAGTTCTTTTTGTTTGTTTCTGCTCTTAAGATTGGACCGGTCGGGTGTTTCTTAATGACAATTTAATTGGACTGCTTTATTGAACAATCGTGCAGTGTGATTTGGTAACGTTTAAAATGTACAGCAACAAACACTGCTTAGTATGGTTAAAATTTCGGCCGATGAACACTTCTTTAGTTGGAGTTAAGGAGCGTGGATGGAGATACCTTGTTAATTATTAGTACAAATCAAATATTCTTAGGAAGTGCTTCCCCTTGGTTTCTTCAGAACAATATTTTAAGATTACATGGTTACATGTGACTACGGTTTACCGATAGTTGTGCTTATCGGTTCTCTTAACACCAGCTTATTTGAAAAATTTAGGGTTTTTTTTACTTCTTAGAAAAAACCAACGTTGAGAATAATCCAGTGAAAACGTTCTACATTCAAGATAGTCCTCACGCAAAAGGTGAAGGTGCAAGAAGAGAAAAGTGGAGTGATTTTGCAGAAAGCTCAAGCCTTCATGGCCTCAGAAACGTTTTTGTTCGGTCCTCTCCTTATGTGCGGATATTTTGGCTCGTTCTCTTGCTGGCTTTCACTGCCTGGGTTCTTTATTCGATGTACAGCAGCATTTATAAGTACTTCCAGTACCCCATTGCTACAGTCATTAGAATCCGTTACCCAGAAGAGGGAATGCGATTTCCTGCGGTTAGTTTGTGCCCGATGACATCGTTTACGAGGACTAAAATTTTCATGACAGACGATGATCCACAGTTTGAATCACTAGGGCTGGACTTACCCTCCTGCAAAGCAACAGCGCATGTCAGAAAGGGGAGGCCCTGTGGGGAGGCCTTGCTGTGCTGTTGCTCAGATCACAGCGCCGAGGACGTTTCGGTGGCTCTCAGTAATTGCACCGATGACTACAAGAAGGAACTCCAGGAGATCATTCGGAAAGACAAGAAATTGTTCGATGACAAAAAATTCCAACAAGCCTATGGTCCAAGTCTGTGGCGAATGATCATTCCCGGGACGTGTATTTTTGCTGCACTGCGGAATGGAGGGTGCACTTACAAAGATTTTATCCCCACTATGAGTGACCATGGGGTGTGCTTCACATTCAACTCCGGGAGGGATGGCAAGGAAGCAATGAACGTATCTTATGGCGATACATCTACCGGTCTGTCGATGATATTAGACCTCAATTTGAATGACCACTTAGTTGGGGCTTTCTCTGAGGGCATCCGGATCATTGTCCATGATCAGGGTGTTTACATAAACCCCGCCAAAAATGTCCTGGTGGCTCCAGGGAGTTATGCTCAGATCAGTGTCAAACGGAAGGAGGTAATAAAAAAACTGTATATAACTATTAATAATCAACCCAAAGTCGTATAAAGAGGGGAAAGGAGTGTGTTGAATCCACCCTTTCAAACTCCACTTCTCAAATATAAATTATGAATTTTGAAATCTCTGTCCAATATCTAGCATATTAAAGGTGTAACACCCTGAAAACGATTTCTTCAGTTCGCCAAATAAGCCGAGAAACTACCAGGATCGACTTTACATAAGTGACCAATCAAAAAGTACCGAAGGTCACCATTCACTTACTCAGACTTGCATCGTACAGCTATTTGCAGTAGCACCTTAGACGGAGGAAAGTCTTGTCTCATGGTCTGTTCGTTTGTTTTTGTTTCAAAGTATACAAACAAGAGATCGCCCTATGAAACAAAATGCACCGACAACAAAAAGCTTAAAGGTTTTCCAAAGTACGACTCTGACGGATGTTATTACGAATGTATATCAAATGAAACAGCAAGGAAATGCGGCTGTAGATTACCAAGTGATCCTGGTAAGGAAACAAACTGCTTAAGCTCTCCTTGATGTTGTCATTTCTATTCATCCCTTCTTTTTTTGCCGTTTGAATATTCTTCGCTAATTTTGTTTTATCAATTTAATGGATCTCTTTACTCTATCTAAGTGATTGGTGTGCGTTTTCACTGTCCTTTATGTTAGGGAAATATAATGGAGATTGAATGATCGATCATTGGACATATTGGCACTTTTAATGTAACTCAAATTTATCAATATAAATGCAGGGTGATCAATTAGGAAAAAGGTAGCTTACAGATTGTGGGTGTAGTTGGGATGTAGTACAAACAACACAGGAACTCGTGTTAGTATACCGTATGGTTTACGTTTATGTAATTGACCACTTGTATTATGGGCGTGGTGTTCCTATCAACGTTGGAAGATAACATCTTGCGAGGACTTATGGAATTTCATCGAAGAGTAGTGTTGATTATCCGGCACCGTATTGTTAAGAACTGTGGGCTCATTTCCTTTTCATGAAATGGTTTAATGATGACGATATTTGATTTTTCTCAGATCGCTTAATTAACGAACGGATCTGCTTCAGGGATGACAGACCTTGCCCTATCGACGTATTTTCTGGTTGGTAAAATAAACAGGCTATTTCCTTCCATCTCGCCTCCTGTTGTTTGTCTGGACTCCTTAATTAATGTGTGTTGTTATTCTTCGGTGGTTGGGTCTGACTGTGCTGTGCCACAGCACAGTCATGGTATAATGGCTCATAACCCATGATGGTCAAGCCAATGTAAACTCTTGAATTGCATTATCCAATGATCCAGTTTTTAATAATGTATAATAACATGCAATCATATGTATTATCTGATACAGAGATGTTGGCAGGTACTTTAAAATGTGACTGTCCCCTCGCTTGTGACGTGGTCAGTTACGAAACAACAACAACTACTGCGGCTTTTCCGAACCCATCACTCATAAAAATATTGCAAACGAGAGGATATAACAGGACAGATGACTATCTGAGGTATGTCAAATGTAGCTAGACTGCTGAATAGTATGTGAAACATTCGATGGAAGTGAGTAAAAAAGTGAAAACCTAAGTGTTATAACTTGTTGTGCAACTATTTAGTTTATGCTTCTAAATTATGAACTTTTTGTAACAATTTCTGTAGTTCTATGAATCGAGTGCGGCCCATTTGTTGCTAGGTTTTTTTTTGTGTGTGCATTGTTTTATTGTGATCAGTAGTTTTGTTCTTACATTTTGTTCACCTATCCTCACATTTTCTTCTTGGAATGATTTTTAGCTTGCACAACTCCGAGAGCAGCAACCCAAAAAAATTGAAGTAGAGTAGCTGCTATGGATTGAGGGAACTTGCCCACTTACGGACACAGATTTGCATTCATGTGTCATGTATTACGATATCTTATGACGCTGTATGTATGATATGTATAGAAAACTCGGATTTTTTTAAAATTTTACTATGATGTCTTTATATTTTTATCTCTGTGCGTTTTTTCTTTGCAGAAAGAACCTGATCAACCTCCAAGTTGCTTACACAACAAATAGTTATGAGGTTCTCAAGCAGAAGTCACAATATGATAGTGGGGCACTCATGGGCAAGTTGGTTTCAGTTATTCTCACGTTTTTTTGAAAGAACATTAACATTTGAGTTCCTTGATAATCGTACTGGAACATGCTGAGAAGTTGGTCCGGCTGCAGTTGTAGTTCATGAGCTTGATATAATTACCGTTTTTCTGTGGGACATCTTTACATGAGTTTGTTTTCCTAGTGAAAAAAAAAGGTGCAAGTAGTTTTAACCCCTTTCATCAATGATGGTTTTTCGTCAAGGTCTGACACCAATCTCCGATATACGTCTAATGGAAGTACCAATCAGATGAAAGGTGAAAGTCGTCACCAACTAATAATAAAAATAGACAACCTGCCTGAAGCGCGGGAAAATAAGAGTTTCCAAGTTGGAATTGGCTTTGGTTTGGCATTTGATTGGTTGAGAAGGTGGCGCGAGTTTTTTTAGACCAATCACTGAACCAAAACCAGAGCAATCCAGGATCACGTTCGATACTCAATTGAATACTACTCTATTCCAAAGGGGTTTTATTCTTAAGTTATCTCCAGAACACTCCCGATTTTTATATGTAAATGCTTTGTCGCGAATCTTTCCGCCTTAGACATCTGATGTAGCCTCCATTCCTTGTTAGTCATAACATTCATGTAACACTGTGTCAGTGGTTGAATTCAAGTTGCTTAATTCATGGAGGTGATCAGTTGAAGCAAACGTCATTTACTCACAGTGATCTGAACATTTTTTGTAGGAGAAATTGGGGGCAATCTTGGATTGTTTCTCGGCTGCAGTATTCTCACCATTATTGAGTTTATCGACTTCGCCATATACTTGTACCGCACTCGAAACAAGAAGAAATTCTAACATTGAGGACCTCAGAAGCCTCTTTGAGCTCAAACTTATTTATCGAAATGGCGCCTAGAAATTAAAATCCTAAGTTACGAAGTAGACAGGAAGTAGACACCCATTCTCCGTTGTGAAATAATTATGTCTGTGAACAACAAATACTCTCTACACTTCAACTTAAACGCGTGAATCTGATGAATCTGTATAATCCTTCGAGCGAATGTGCGGGCGTGCTGAAACACGAGGTAAGCAATTGTATTAGCCACACTAAGGAAGGCGCACGGAAATCCGTCACCGCGACCTTCCTTTCAAAAATTCTAGCTTCGCCCCAGATGAGTGTAATTTTTTACAAACGTCTTTCAATAAAAAATTAGCCAAACAAGATAAAGTGTGTTTATTTTTTCTTTCTTCTGACAAGAGAAATTTTGTGGCTGTAACCAATCCCACTACCAACCAGCGCGAATTAAGAGTATATTTTTTCATAATACAAACACGCAAACATTTAAGAATTTTTTCATACTTAGAGTGCGTATATCGAGTTATGGATGCACGCAGGAAGTTTGGAGAGCACGAAAAATGCGTAAGAGTAGCTCGAGGCGCAGCCGAGAGTAACTCTAGCTTTTTGAGTTCTCTCCAAACTTCCAAGTGCATCCATAACTCGATATACGCACGCTAAAAGCATGAGCAAATTATTTTATAACAGAGCGACAAAAAGGATCTGCGCGAAGAAGCCTTTTATTGTGATAGAGTGCAAAATTCTCACAACGCACAAAAAAGTAAATAAACTTCCCTATTGGCTGGTCAAAAACACGCCACATTTTATTCTTTAGTTTGAGCGAGGACATTTGATCCAGTTTACCGATAACTGTGAATGAAAAGCTCAAAATTTACGGGGAAAATGGAGAAAATCAAAGCCAAACGAACTCAAGTGTCACTAAAAAATGTTTTAAAAGTCAAAGACCCGAAGTTATCAAGGGTTTTGATTGACCAAAATGATGTTTACGCTACCGTGCACGGTGCAATCGGAGGAGAGAGACAGCAGGAAAATTGCAGTTTTCTCTTGGGCAACTGTTATTTTTTAGTTCTGGCTGCAGGTAAAAAAAATGCTCACGTCATCGTATTTACGCACGGGCGTGCGTAAATAAAGATTTTGTTCACAGCGGCTCAATAGGACTTATATAGGACAAGCACACGCGCTATATTATAATCAAAAATTACTAACGATGTACGTGTATTGTAAGCATTCTCAATACTAACATTTCAAATAAGTGATACTAAACCACAATATTAGGCAATTGTTTTATTTTATTTCCAATATCGGGTGCGTATCGCGTGAGATACTCTAATGGCACGGTAAGTAGTGATACTAACCCGCAATATTGTTCAATGACTGTTTTTCCGTTGCAATGCGCGTGCTTGCCCTATATATGTCCTATGAGCCACTATGAACAAAATCTTTATTTACACATGCCCGTGCGTAAGTAAGATGACGTGAGCATTTTTTTAACCTGGCTTCAGAGTTTCCGTCCTGGTGAGCTGAAACGTATTTTCCCTTCTCTTTGAAATATGGAAGAAACCAGTGAAGAACTTGCCAATTTTCCTATCGGCATTGACCTTTTAGGTCCTGATCCAACAAGCAAAAAAAAAATAAATCCGAAAAAACTCGCAAGTTGCACGTTTCGCAAATTTGTCGGTAGACCGGTTCTTTGACATTTAAAACATTTTTAAGGACACTTGAATTCATTTGGCTTTGATTTTCTCCACTTTCCCGGTAAATTTAGAGCTTTTCATTCACAGTTATCGGTTAACCGAATCAAATGTTCACGCTCAAACCAAAGTATAAAATGTGGCGTGTTTTTGACCAGCCAATAGGGACGTTTGTTCACAAACTTCCCGCGTTCATCCATAGCTCGATATACGCACGGTAAGCATGAACAAATTCTTAAATTCAACACGCAGCACTTAGGATATTTATTGGTTATACAGTGTATGATAATTATTATATTTGGAATGAGCGTATTTTGCGGAACCTGACAACGTGGAAGAAAAAGGTGAATTGTTTTATTTGTTGTGACTCTGGATAAATAAATAATAGCCATTTGACGCAAAAATATGCACGAATGTTTGTCTGCCGACAATATCTGTTCTGAGATGGGAATAGTTTTCTGAGGGCGAAGCTCGAGGAAAACTGTGATCTTCGAGAACCAGATAAAGTCCAACGATAAATATACGAGCATATTTTAGGGCCTAATGGAGGCCACTGTGTGGTTATTATTCTTCAAATACTCCTCAGCGCGCGGGAAAAATGTTTACGAACAGCTTACTGTTGACGGCCTGGAAAGTTCACTTTTCAGTGTTCTCTGGTACGATTTTATGAACAAAAAAAACATGTTCGTTCTTTTGCTACAACCACACACCGCTCTCTCGTCCTAAAAGAAATTTTAAATGCAGAGTTTTCTGTATTGGATGTAAGGTTCGAAAATGGAGAACTATCGTTTTGGTTATATGTTCGGATATTCCCCAATTATAGCTAGGGGTATTAGGTCACGTAAGGCGTTTCGACCAATCGCACGCGGGTAAAAATATTATTATTATTAATCCCAAAAGTCAGCTATCACGCGCACCATATGCGCCATCTCTCGCTAAATGGAACTCGAGGAAAAACCTACCCCTTTCCGTCAACAATCTCGGGACAGAAAATCCAGCGACATGAAAGCCGTGGGTGATGATCCAGTGGATGACCGAGGGAAGGCTGGGAGAGATAAAAAATCTTCAAACAACTCGAGCGAAGTTGTTGATATCGACGGCAGTTCTGTAACAAGTAAGTAACTAGCCACAATCGGATCAATCGAGTTTCTTATGCTGGATAATGAATTTTTTTTCGAATAGAAGGCAATAAAATAAAATTACAGGTAGTCCGAATCTATTTCACTCGACAGGTAAGGGGATATTGTACTTGGAAAATGCAAGTGAATTATATGAAGTTTTTCACAACAAGGGAACGATTAAAAACGCTTCACCAGAGATAGCAAAGCTAATCATTTCAATTTCCATGAACGTTCAGTCACCTTAACCTTGATGCAAAGATGAAAGTATATACAATGTACTTCTACTCTTCGTGAATGTATCGTCCTGAGATAAAAAGCTGAGAATTCTGAGAAAAACACCAAATACCACATTCATAAGTATCTCTTAGTGTTTCCTTATTTATCTTGAAGGAAATATTGGAACTGATATAAAAGCCACGCTTCATCGTAGTCAGCGAAAGTAATCATTTCAGTTTTCACGAACGTTCAGTCATTTTAATCAAACTGAAGCATAGATGAAAATGTGAACTATGTATTTTCACTTTTCGTGAATAAATTTTCCTGGGATAAGAACTTGAGAATTTTGCGTAGACCACTAATACCACATTCATAAGTGTTTCTTAGTGTTTCCTATCTAATCTTAAATGGTATATTGGAGCAAGTGCGTGACGCTTTTCATATGCTTATTGGCAAGCTCGGAAGTGAATGCCGTGCACTATGTATGGACTTGGCTCGGCGACAAACTCGGTCAGTTCTAAGTTGAGTGAAGCAACGCTTTCAGCCAAATGCAAAACGTCTGTGTTTTTCACTTGCTTTGAAAACACGGTAGCACGTAGAAATATTGAATTGGAGTGCGCCGATTGAATAAACATGATCTATTTTCTCGCTCTTTCAGTAACGGCTGGCAAAGTCACAGATATCAATTTAGCAAAAAGTTGTAAGATTATTGTCCTTCGAGTTACGAAAATAAATATAAATAAAGATTGATATAGACTCAGGCTATTGATGCAATTTCAATTTTTTAAAATTTTATTATTATTTTCATGGATACTATCATTATGATCCTTCTCGTTATTGTTATCATTATTATTGTGATTGATATTTATCTTTTAAGCCGTTTCTGTCAGAAATTTTCTTGAGTTTCCTTAGAGGTTACTGGAACTACATTTATTTTATGCACTGAGTTCTTTTTGATTCAGAGCATTTTATCATACCGAAAATCTTACTGAAGTTCTAACAGATAGCCGAAACAGGTCTATTTTTCAGACGAAGTCAACGGCACCAGATTCTAAATAAATGGGACAAAAAAAGAAAAAAAAACAGATGTGGTCTTTGCAAGAATTTGCATTTGAATAGAACCTTTTCCCAGCAAACAGAGGGACAAAGCGTGCTAACCTACTGGTTAATTAATTAATTAATTCATCATCAGATTAATCATTTGATAAATAGTTAGATCGATAATTAAAAAGATAGGGTAATTCTTTTGTAAATATGTTGTAACTTCGTATTTTCTTTTTCCTTCAAAAACAAAGTTATTGAAAACCGCCCATTTACAACGTTTTACACTCAAGAAACTCCGCAGGGAAAAGCTGAAACTCCAGAAACTGAAAAGTGGGGTGATTTTGCACAAAACACAAGCCTTCATGGTTTCCGAAACATGTTTTTTCGGGCATCTCTTTATGTGCGAATACTGTGGCTTATCTTACTACTGGCCTCAACTGGTTTGATCTTGTATTTCATGTATAGAAGCTTTAGCAAGTATTTTCAATACCCCATTGCCACGGTCATGAGGATCCAATACCCAGATACAATGGTTTTTCCTGCAGTTACTTTGTGCCCCATGACAAAGTTCACGAAAAACAAAATTTTCATGACAGACGATGACGTAATGTTTCAATCATTGGGGCTAGACTTACCCGTTTGTAATGCAACAGCGCATGTCAGAAAGGGAAGGCCATGTGGAGAAGCCCTACTATGCTGTTGCGCATCTTACTTCCAAGACGTTTCTGTGGCTCTCAGTAACTGCACCGAAGAATACAAGAGAGAACTTCTTGATGTTATAATGAAAGACAAGAAATCTTTCAATGACAAGAAATTCCAGGAAGCCTACGGTCCAAACCTGCAGAGAAATCTAGCATGCCGTTTCGGCTTACTGGATTACAGGTGTTCTGGGAAGGATTTTTTACCTACTGTAACAGAGCTGGGGCTCTGCTTCACTTTCAACTCAGGGCGGAATGACAAGGAAATAAAGAAAGTGTCTCGTAGTGACTCAGCACGGGAGCTACATTTAGAATTAGATCTTCACTTGGATGACCATTTGGCTGGGTTTTTCTCTGAGGGGATCTTCGTCATTATCCATGATCAGGGAGTATATATAAACTCTGCAGATACTGTTCTTGTAGCCCCCGGGAGTTATGTTCGCATCAACGTCAAACGAAAAGTGGTAAGTTTATGTGCTAGTAAAATGCAGACATTAAAGGAGAGGTCTTGTTGATGAAGTAGTATTGAGTGCTCTCCCATCTAACCATGGCAGCCCGCGCCTAATTCCCGATTCTGGCCTTGTGCATGGGTTTTAATATTCTCGACCTTGCTTCGGAGGTTTTCTACGGGCCCTTAGTCCAGTTTTCCTCCCTCTACAGAAACCAAAGCAAAAATTTTACTTGATGCTGGGGACATGCTCAATAGTATTAATGACTAGGCATATAATTGGTCTGCTTTTGTTCGTTCTGTGACCGCTTCGAGACGGGGGGCCGCGATCAATCAAAAGTGAAGGGTGGTCACTGTTCACGAAATCTACTTGCGTAGAACAGCTATAAGCAGCAGCACTTTTAAAAGATAGAGGACTCTATTGTTTCGTACTCTGCTTGTTTACATAACTTTGTTCCAACTATTTGTTCGCTTGTTTTCGCTTCAAAGTATCGCAACAAGAAAAGTCCATATGAGACAAAATGCACCGAGACAAAAAATCTTGCTGGTTTCCTAAAGTACGACTCTGACGGATGTTATTACGAATGCTTGTCAAACACAACAGGGAAGAAATGTGGCTGTAGGCTACCTTCTCTCGTTGACTCAGGTAAATAAATAAAATGATCCAGCTCAGGATTTTCCCTCATTCTTTTCTTTTTCCTCGCACTTTTCTTTTTCTGTCGTAAGCCTTCAAATATCAAGGGATCGGGTAATCAGATTTAATCCTCAACTCTTTTAATCCTCAAAAATAACAGGTAACTTTCAATCCTCCTCGGTTTTTGCTTTATTTCAATGTTTTGAAAATATCTTAACACCGAGGCGCATTTCATTATTTTTATAGCAAATGCGCAATATAATTATTAAATATTATTATTGTTATTATTATTATTATGATGATGAATGACCTGTCAAGTTATTTACAAATATGAAAGAAACAAACAGACCAAGACAAAAGCAACTTATCATATCTACCCCTCCCCCTTCCCATCTGTTCTCGCGCTATATAGGGGAGGAGGGGATGATTTTTCATTCTAACTGAGAGAGGAGTAATAACTTTTGATCCGCCTTAGCGCCTTTCTGATTGTTGGTTTTTCGATCGTCAATATTCGGGTGGTATATTGTGGTTGTTCCTATCAACGTTCGTTGATAACATTCGTCATTTGTGTCCCTGAAACGCCGATATTTAATGAAACAGAAGTGTCATCATGATTAGATAGGCCTTTCTTTTCATTTAATAGTGCAATTAATTTTTTTCCAAGATCGCTTGAGCGAGAGGATCTGCTTCAGGGATGACTTTCCATGTGTCTTTAAGGTGTATGAAGGTAATAATAATATACATGTCTTTCCTTCCTCCTTCCTTCGTTTGCCCATTTTTGGGCTCCTTCTTGGTGCAGAAGACACAGGACACGTCACAATAGAAAACCGCCTCATTAACCTATCATTGTCATTGTTTCACTTGTTCCTTTGCCGATTTGTTCATATTGTTTTACGTCAACTATGTCTTCTACACCGAGTAAGAGCCCGTCTTGGTCAGTTTCTAGTATCTGTCAGTGGTGTTGCCTGTCTACCTACATTTTGGCAGTCCATCCTTATAACAATCAAAGACTATCGTTACAGCTTTGTAATGATAGAAATATACTGAATCGAAACCTTGCGATCACAAATCGAGAAAAATCAGCCGATTTATGGCAGCAGAAAACTCAGCCATGAGTATTCTACAGTTTACATGCTGCATAATGCAAAGCGTAATAGCTTTGAGATGAAATTGTCAGAAACTACCAATCAGAGCCGATATTCTGTATGACAGATATGACGTAACTGGAACTGATTTCTTTATCCTATGCTCTATATGCACAAGACTTGGTCAGCGGTAACCAGTGTGAATGCCCCCTCGCTTGTGAAGTGGTCAAATACGAGACAAAAACATCTGCTGCAGCCTTCCCAAGCCCACTGCTGATCAAACACTGGAAAATGCAGGGAGTTAATAAGACTGATGACTACCTCAGGTACGTCGATTGTAAATTGCTGAAGAGGACGAGACAATAGCCGATAGCAGTTAACAATGCAAAAAGCTAATACTTTCATGATCTCATCCCTTGGACACGGGGGAGGGAACTCGTGATATTGTTGTGAGATATTTAGGGATGCGTAACTTTTGGTTTATAATTATATTTTAATCAAGACACTACATAATAATTAAAATTGATTCCTGTATAGCACCTTGGGATCTAAATCTTCTCCTGTTTATTGGATTTGCAGGTGGCATGTTCTCCCATCATAAAAAGATTCCATACATGATTTCATGTTATTATATCTTACAGAAAAATACATAAAACTTTTCATCAATTCTTGCAAGAGCCCTCGTCATAAAATAAGCGACAGAGAGGAAAAAAATCAGAGAGGAATTCTCCACTCGACCTCCTGGTTAGGGCCTACTCTCGGCTCTAATCTCTAATAATGTTGATGGTGACAACAATTATTATTTCATTGATCTATGTGAATATTCATCTTTGCAGAAAGAATCTGATAATGCTTCAAGTTGGCTACACCTCCTTAAGTTATGAACACTTTAAGCAAACATCTCAGTACGACAGTACTGCACTCATGGGTATGTTGAATGATTACAGATCTTTTACCGATGTTTTATTAAAAAAAATAAAAAAATAAGATAAAATAAACGAGGCTCGCTCACTCTACTTTACTTCGTCTTCCTTGGTGTGGTTCGCTTGAAGTTCTGAGAGATTTATGCAGTGTCTAATTGGTCAACCGCACCCCACAGCTGTTTCACCATCCCATACTCCAACGTTCAAGTTAGGGTGATGTTGGCCGACGTTTTTCTTAGACCGGCCAATTGCTATTTTTGTCTCTAAGTTTTCAAGAATACTACGCTTTAGCGCTTATGCATTCCTGATTTAAGAGCTCGACTATCATTTTCAAAATTAATTACTATTACTAAGATTTAATTGCTAATAACCGCTACACACACACACACACATTTTTATTTTTTTATTTTCTTACATATTTACAAGATATTCCTTTGACCCGCAGATAGTAAATTCTAATCGAGGCGGCTCAAAATTTATTTATTTATTTATTTTTTCTTTACTGACTTAATTTAATTACACTGGAAATAAAACGGAAATGAATAAAAATAACATATAAGGAAAAAAGATACACAAGAAAAGAAAAAAAAGGAAAATGACAGACGTTCATTGTAAGGGAGAAAAGGACCTAGAGTTTCTAGGTGTACCACAAATTAATGTTTGTGATAGGGCCTCACCTCCCTTGTTTGATACACACTCTTGCTCACTGGCTGATATAGAGTCTACGACCTGATTTTCAGTTGTTTGTAATGGTACTATGACTAAGTGGAGTCCAATTCGGTCTGTAGTCATACTAGTGATGACAAAATCGGACGACCGCGCAATTGGAGTCCGACTTGTTTATCACGAGTACGATTATAGACCGAATTGGACGACACGAAGTCCTATTACCAATTAATCATAAAAACTACATTTTCCCAGAAAAGAAGAATAGCCAAGTTATGAAAGAAAGGGACAATTTGCATTAAAAGACGGACAAAGGAGGCGTAAATTACTTAATGTTATTGTGCAATTGTGATTGGTTGATTTCAACTACAACTTTGAATGTGATTGGTTTATTTAACTGTCCGATAACGAACTGTCCGATGACGAACTGTCCGATAACGAACTGTCCGATAAAAACTTGGTTAGTAAATTAGTGGAAATAGGAGTTTTTTTAAACCAATCACAATCGAGGAAATCGATTTTTTATGATTACAGTAGAAATCGGTTAACGATGTGTTTACTGTACGGTTTTGTTTCCTATAGGAGAAATTGGTGGTACCCTTGGATTATTTCTCGGCTGCAGTGTTCTAACTGTCATTGAATTTATTGACTTCGCCATCTACTTGTGCTACATTCGAAAGAAGAAGACCTCCTGATATCCAAGCTGTACTCTGTTAATTAAGCACTTAACTGAGGTTCGAAGGTGAACCCTAAAGGTTATTTACCGAATGAGTCACCATCCGTTTAGTTTTGTAATACTACAAGCTGTGGTATTTAAATTTGATAAGCCTCGTTTGATAAAGTGAACTTATTAAAATGAAAAAGCTTCCATAGGTCACTCACTTTTTTAGAGCACGTGCAGAAACTTTCACTCTTGACAAAACTTTATTCAAGGAAGGACTTTCCAAGATGGTTGACGCATGCAGACTTCTGTGGGAGGATAGAACTGACCGAGAGATTTCAAACAGTCTATAATCTCTTGATGTGACACACATCTCTAAAAAAAGAAACAAACAAACAAATCGTAACAAAAAGCGTCAAAGTTTTTCCTCCCTTACTCAAATTTAAATTCACATTTTATCGGCTTAATTGACGGCTGGCTAAACAAAAGCCTAAAAGTTTACTCAGTAAACAGTGATTTAAAATATCGTGGTTTAATTTTAAAAAAAAGTCCTCTGAACTTCAGTTATCAAAATGTTCTGAGCACAGTTAACGAATGGCAACGATTCAGACAAGAAGGCACACCGAAGTGTGTTCAGATAACTATGCTCCAAGTGTATCTGAGCGCAAAATTAAGAATGTTATCTGGTATTTAGGAGGGTCTCAAAGGCGCGATGGCTCTAACGGCTAACGGTTAATATCATTCTATTGTTGTTACCATAATTTTTTTCACCTTTAACATTTTTAACGATCATCGGTTAAAGTGTGTCACTTTTTTATGCCTAACGGCTAAGGTTTTGGGCAGTTTTACGGCTAACGGTTAACCCCGTTGAGAATCTCCACAAGTATTTGATAAAAAAAGGACCAAATTGAAAAGGTAGTGATCATTGTTTTGAAATTGCCCTTTGTTCCACGTCTGTCAGATTAGCACGTGGCCGGTTGTTTTAGTCGTGATGGTAATAACTGAGAATGTTCATTTCCCGACAAAATTGACAAAATTCGGCACGTTCTTCTAAAAACCCATAAGAAAGTCAAGAAAAGCCCAAGGCTGCACACTCCATTTCCGAACGCCCGATCGGAGTAGCGAAAACTCCAAGCTCAAAATGAGCGGATGGCCACAGATCCAATGCAGAATCCAAGCACACATACTGTAGTTTCATTTCAATTCACTACAATCTCAATCTTCCCCGTGAAGTCGATGCTAAGCCACAGTTTGCTTGAAAAATTTCCAGTTTACAGTTTAGACGTTTCCAACGGCCCGCGTTCACATTCAACTTGATACGCGACCGTTGAAAATCAGCTTTGTAACCCTGCCTCCTTTTTAAACTGAGCCTCGCTGAGGACCACCCCGTCACTCGGCATGAACAAATTCTGTTAGAACCACGGGTGCCAAGTTACGGTGTGGATCCCGGTGAGGCTTAGTTTGGAGCTGTGCAGCCTTGGGCTTTTCCTATGTACGTAGCAAACCTCCAAATAGATAACTCGCTGAAATGGGTTCCCTTCAACGTAGTAAGCGGCTAGATAACAAGCAATGCACTGTGAAGTAAGGTGAGGTATTTTTTATGAGAATTTGACCTCAATTTTTATTCCTTAGAGCGGTCGTAAATATTTCCATACGAACTCTTATAACTTCGCCACGACCGTTATTTCGTAATGCACTTATCAGCGGCCAGATGGGGGAATAGCGCGGGATCTGCTGACTTTTGTCACCAATTTTTGGCCCGGGACGGGGGCATTGGACCGCTTTTGCATTTCCGAGGCAAGATACACGGGGAAAGACCCGCGGGATTTGTAACATCGCAGTTTTTAACTTTGAACCCTGTATAGCCCCGTGTAGTAAACACAGGCCGAGGTAAGTATATGTTAGTTTAACTTACAAGGTATAAAGCTGAACCTCGCTGTGTACAGAAAACAGGTGGACCAGCTATTTTTGCTTACTGTATATATTATTGTTAAACTTTTACTAAAAATTATGCAGGAAATTACGTTACAATTTGGGAGTCCTTCCAAATTATGCTCCCCGGGGGAGGGACAGTAATGGCTTTTTGGGGAAGAATATTGGCCCTGGGTAGGTGGAATTTGCAAATGTCTTGGTGCAAATGCCCCGGGGTTCCCCAGGGTTCCCCAGGGTTCCCCAGGGTCAACCCCTCGGGATGGCCGCTGATAAGTGCATAAGACGATCATCTCACAGCCGGAGCTTGGACCGCCTGTGTGTGAAATAGCTGTCGTCAGCGTTGCCATAACCAGTCTTAACTCATGATCAAGATTTCGCATGGTTCTCTTTGACAAAATCGTTATTTTTCTCGCCTAGGGGAGACGTTATCAGAAATGATGAATTTATAAATACGATTTAGTTTATTCTTGACTTGATATGCGTTCTGAATTTTATTGATTTCTGAACCGGAACGGTTCACAGGAGAATTTTGCGTTGCGTGACAATAACAGAACAACAAAAGCAATACGAGTAGGAAATTGTGGTACTTGGACTTCTACAAGAAAAAACGCATAAAGTTAAATAAACAGCTTATTGGGCCATAGCGATCTGACATGGAAATTTAGTTATTCTAAATTGAAGCTGTGAACATAGGCCGTTGTCCACTGATCAAATGTCAATCTATTTAATCAATCAATCTATTGTTATGAAACTCACGTGCTGAGCGCATGACAGCCTCATCTGCAATTTCTGATTCAGCTCTCCTAAACTAGACAATAGTCTTGTATGTTATTATTTCGCCCGAGGTCGTAATACTCGACCAAATGCTGTTGAAAACGTCGTCAATGATTTCCCGGCGTACTTATTAGTTTGTTAGTTCAAAACGTTGGATAAGTATTTAGAAATGCAGACAGCGTCGAGAAGGTGAAATTTTCCCGAACAAAATGGCGATGTGTTCGTTCACGATGTAGGATATATTTGGCTTTAGGGTAAGTCAATAGTTTTCATTTGGTATTTCTATAATTAGCGATTCAAAATGAACCAGATCGTGGGAAACGTTTGAGAATTTCTTTGACGAAATGGTTACGGTGGTATCGAACAAATAGCGCGTGTTGACCTATTTTCCTTTTAACACCTGAAGAAATGATGTTTGAACGTCAAACGCACGAGGGAAATGTGATTACGGAGGGCTTAAGATTTCTTCAATGGTTTCCTAAACTTCAGGGCAGCGCTCTTATATCATTAACTCCGACGCTTACTTCCTCTGTTATTTGGTATTAGGTTATTTGTGGTAATATGTAGTCTAAATCTTCCAAAGCTTTTCAGTTTCTTTGCGGTTGAATAGCTTTCCTTCTTGAACTTCTGTGGTATCAGTTCGTGTTGTTTATATTATCTTCTCGAGCGGGCATAGTCATGAGAGCGTTGATGATTTTTCAAAATGAACTTGCCAGGTTTAAATCTACAAGGGAGGGGATTATTCACTAGAAGTTCTTGTGTCTTTCGTTTTAACGAATAAAAATTTAAACAGGTCGAGTTATTGTTTATGCGATGTTAATCAAGCCGTGACTGAAAGCTGTCGCTATTACGTGAACTTATTTAATTGCTCTTGCATTGTTTAGTCTGTCACCAAGCGCCTGGTGACAGTTTTTTTGCAGACGTTTAGATACTGGTTATGATCTGTGTGAACAGAGGCATTTTAATCATGTTTACGTCGAATTTTCTCACGACGTAGGCGAAATGTCAAGGAATAGAAAAAGAAAACACTGAGCTTCAGTTTTCATGCGAAAACAAGAATAAATTTATATTTATTCTTTTTATTCTTGTTCTCTCGTCACCATGAGTTTCGACTCATAACGTAGCTCCAATTTCTTCATATAAAACCACACACAACCCACAATTCCTCCAATCGCTTTGACGAAGGGCTAACGCTCGAAACGTGGCCATTTACGTTAACAACTCAGTTTTAAATACTTAATTACCCTGTTATTTATTTAAAGCGGCGAGTACCCGGCCACCTCCTCCAGAACAGGTGATACACTCAAAGTCTGCACGAGAGCCAGCAGCAAGTCTGGGTGAAATACTCACCTACCAAAGGCAGTCTTTCCTTTTACATTCTATTGCGTTATATACTCTGGAAGTCAGTCATGGCGTACCACAGGTAATTATCTGCTGGCATCAAGAACGATACTAAGCTTTATCTTTTAAATCTATTCTTTTTTTTTTTCTTCTTCAATTATTTGTTTATTTGCATGTCTACAAGTCTATTCCGTTTATAGAGCAGGCCCCGGTTGTTCGAAAGCCGATTAGCGCTAACCCACGATTAAATCGCCCTAACCCAAGAATAAAATTTAACCTACGATTAGTTTCTGTTCCTGAAAGCGCGATTAGCACTATCCCAGAGTTAAAATAAAGGTTAACTTTAACACACCTAGCGAGGTGGATTAACTCACTAATCGAGGGAAAACTTTCCCCAAACAAAACAAAATGGCCGACTTATTACTTGGCGGATTAGGCTTAATGCCGGCCCCAAGAAGGAAAGAAAGGACATTTAGGCTACCAGACGACTTTTCCCTGTCCAATTTTACTGATGAAGAATTGAGAAGTCGATATCGTTTTGGCCGAGAGTCCATAGAATTTTTATCTGAGCTCCTTCGCGACGATCTTGAAAGAGATACATCTCGAAACCATGCTTTGTCGACAACTGTGCAAGTCCTTGTAGCGTTGCGCTTTTTCGCCTCCGGAAGCTTTCTTCAAGTTATTGGAGATACTCTGGGCCTGTCAAAGTCATCCGTGTCCCGTATAATCGGTCAAGTTTCGCTTGCCCTTGCACAGAAACAAAGAAACTTCATCAAGTGACCATCGACCGAAGAGGAGATACTTCAAAACAAACGCGGTTTTTTTACCAAGGGGGGATTTCCTGGGGTGATTGGCTGTGTTGACGGCACTCACATCAAGATTCAGGCACCACATGAAAACGAAAACGATTTTGTCAATCGTAAAGGGTTCCATTCCATAAATGTGCAAGCAATTTGCAATCACAAAGGTAGGTAAAATACTCAAATGTCACAATTAGTGTTCTATAAAAATTGCAAAATAACCTTTGGCAGGGAGGGGTACTCCCCTTATAGAAGGTTTTGGATTGAGATTTCTAGCACACCAGCTGCTATGGGGTTGCATTGTTGGGAGTTACTAGATTGCAGTTTCACATATTCAGGAAATGGGAGTAGTGATAAAAATTTTTTTTTTTTAATATTTTTTGAGTCAAATGGTATAGGTGGAGTTTGGTTTGCAAACACACATACAGAAAATTTACCAAAATTATCACACCAATATTTTAGTGACAGTATAAAAAAGTAAAAAACAAGGGAAAAAAGCAAGAAATAATGTGGGATATTTGTGAATATATTGCTCAGCTAATGACCAACAGAGTGCAACAATCAGCAGGGATTTCAAAATGATGCAGTCTCCCAAATTTCAAAAAACAAATTAAACAATGAAAAGGTTTTCCAAGTAAACTAAATATTTGTATCAGTTACCCCAGTTCATCATAGACACAATTATTGTTGTTTCTCTTTGCAGTACATTATTGTTATAAACTGAGATGAGATTCTGAGAACTGGTCACATAACTTCTTTGCTGTTTTATTTTAGGCATGTTTACCAACATTGTAGCACGATGGCCAGGCAGCACCCATGACAGCTTCATATTTAGGGATTCAAGAATTGGCCAACAACTTAATATCCAACACCAGTCCCTGGAAGATGGTTTACTGTTGGGTGACAGTGGTTACCCTTGCAAGCCGTACCTGATGACCCCTTACCTGAATCCAGTCACTGACAAGCAGCAAGAGTTCAACAGTGCCCACAAAAGAACAAGAGTGGCAATAGAACAAGCCTTTGGCTGGTGGAAGCGAAGGTTCCATCTGCTTCATTCTGAGATCAGAATGAAGCCAGAAAAAGTGTCCATCATTATCGGAGCATGTGCAGTTTTACATAACATTGCAATTCTGAGAAAGGAACCTTTGGATGGCTATGCTGAGGCTGATGATCAACCTAATCTTGTTTGCTTCCGGGGTCCAGAGGATGGCAAGGTCATCCGAGACCACATCTGCAACACCTTTTTCTGACAATTTTTAATTTTTGTATTTCTGCCTTATGCAATCAGTTTTGCTCTTAATTTAACTTCCCATGAAATATAAAAAATTCATATATGCATTTAAGGGGTTTCTGGTTGAAAAAAACACATTATAATAAGTTTGACTCAAGAATCTGTTTTATTATGTCAAAATACATTTTGAGAACAAAATACATTGTGTATGTTTTATAATAAATTATATGAGAACAACATTTGCCCAAAATATTTCTTTAAGAGGACTTATTACACTATTCCTCCTTTAAAATGAATCGGTGTTGGGAACTACAAAATTTGCATTTAATGCAGTTGCGAAGGTTTGGTTTGCATTGACCTGTTGCTCCAGAAGATGAATTTGCATTTTCAATTTTTGTTTTTTAAGATTCAACATTTCCTTCTGAGTACACAGGCATTCGTACTGCATTTTTAAAACACCGCCATTACTTATCCTTTTTGAAGGCTTCCTCTGTTCATCAGCCTTGGCTGGTGAAGAATGCATGTCTTCATTAAGGCTCAGACAGTCTTCTTCAAACACAGTCTTCGCAGACTCTGCTGGTAAATGAGCATCTTCTCCTACAAAATATTTCAAGCACAATTAAGGTTTCACTCAGGCTCAAAAAGTGTGAATTTAGTTTTATGCATCACATAAATGAAATAACAGAAGGAGCATCTCTCTCGCAAGGAATCTGAGGCTTAAACATGTAAAAAATAAATTATTCAATTTCATAAAATGAATTTGTGTACTGGTAGACTTAACTCAGTGAAATCATTCACGAAAATGCTTATAAAATCTGTAAATCATGTACCAAAAGTTAAGCTTATTTTAGACAGATAAAGGGGAATCAGAGTGAATCGACAACGAGAACCGTACCACAGTTTAGTGATCGAAAAAATAGGACATGATAACAGGTACAACAACAAATTATTTCGTCAATCACAAACATAAACAAAGTTGCGTGAAAACGAAATAATAAAAATTAGTTATTTATTCATGTAAATAGCCGATCGTAAATATTTGAAGAACACTCCTTAGTACAAGATAAATAAAGAAACAATAGGAGCACTTTGTCTTTGGCAAAACGAATTTTAACCAAATTATAAACCGTATCCAAGACATTCTTCGAAATCAAAGGTTTTTGTCTCACTCCTCAGATCGCTTTCCAAAATGACGGAGCTATGCAATCTTCGACATATGAATTAATCAAGTGAAGCTGAAATTTATATATATGTCTGCTAAATTACTGACAGTCCGTCATGAGCGTTCGTCTATATTCAGCTTAAACAGGGTTTAATCGAATGCAACCCTATAAATGCCGCAAAAGCAGAAAACCGGTTTGGAGTTCTCCGTAGCAGCCTTCGCTTAGTGAAGTACACTCATGAAATGTGACGGGATAATAAACTAAACAAGGTAAAACTTGATTAATACAGTTACGGATATTGGAAAAAAAAACATGCAAACTTATCTTTTCCTCCCTTGTGTCCGAACAATTCGTATGCTCAAAGACGGGAAAGCGATTGATAAGCTGAAAACCCCGCCGAAACAACATGGCCGGTTGACTGTCTACAATTTTAAAATTTTTGGTAACCTAGAAACAATAGAGAATTGTTTACAAACCTGTCTCAAAGCCAATCAAACCGCTGAACGCCGGCGTGTCCTCAAGCACCTCAATAATCTCTTTGCTGGCAACACTCGGCGACTTTGGAGCCCGACCACCTCCAGTTATCTTGGTCTCCCTCTTGAATTCTGCAAATTCTTTCTTGGCGATGCTATGGAGATTTTTCCACTTGTCTTTTACCTCCGTGACTGTTCGCTTGGCTGTTCCGACCGCATTTACCGCTTGGGTTATTTCTTCCCATAGCATTTGTTTCTTTTTGTTGGTCACAGCATTCGTTAATTTGGATTGGATTAAATCGAGATTTTTTTTGACATTATCGGTGATGACTTCAATCTCATAAACTGAAAAATTATGCTTTCTTTTTCTGTCTTTCGTTTGGTTTCCACTTCCATGTGCACTCTCCCTTTCCGCCATTTTTTCCCTCCAATTTTTTTTCGCGCGTAGCCGCGTAGCTCTTAATAACCGGTTTGACTGGTTTAACCTCAGCTTAATCGTGGGATAGTTAATCAAGGGATAAATCTGCTTTCAGGAACGTTATTTTAAACCTAGATTAGCTATCCTTGGGATAAGAAATTTAATCGTCGATTAACCTCTAATCGAGGGATAATTTAATCGGCTTTCGAACAACCGGGGCCAGGTTTAGTAGAGTCTGTCAGGAAACATTCAAAATTTCGATCAATAATGTAACAGGGGGAAATCAAATTGTTATGAACATCTTTTCATGAATTACTTCTTTTCATTAGCCATTCAACTTATTTCATAGTTAACATCATCGAAACATTTTTAATAATAAAAGAAGTTAAGTGACACGAAATTAAAGAGTCATAACTTTCAAGCATTACTTTGCAGTTCCATGTCTTTTGATGCAGAGTTAGAAGACTTACCATTTCCCATATCGCCGGTTTGTATAACTTGTTTTAAATAGTAGATTACACTTTATATCGCGGGTTCCATTTCAGAGGATGGTGAATTTATTTAAAAGACATTCTTTGTTTTTATCTTTAGTCCCTGCTGAGTTCGTCTCTTGTGTCGCCAAATCCCGTGGAAACTGTCAACAATGCTGAGCAATTCATGGTGACTGGAGACTATGGTACAGCTGCAGCGCTTTTTACTTTAGCTCTTCGACACTCAGAAGTTGTCGTTCCTCCTGATTTGAAAAGTGCTATTTTATGCAAAAGAGCTAAATGCCTCCTTCGTCTGGTAAGTATCGTCTCCCTATCTCTCAACCATCTTTATGTGACGACCCGTTTTTTTTTTAAGGCGCTCGATGAAAATGTAAGCGACTGACGTGCGAAAAAGTTTGGCTTAGTTCTTTCCATTCGACCCATAATTCTCGCGGTTTTGTTCCTCACGACACAGGCTACGTCTAACTAAAAGCTAAGTGTTCATTAGTGATACTTTTTTGCCTTTGATCTTCAGAATTACGTTCAGCAAGTTTTGCGGGATTGTTTAGCTGGTAAGAAAATCAGAATATTAATTAATCTTTTCTTTCCAGTTTATTTTGGGAAGAAAGGAAGATGGAATCATATTTTATGTGAGAAATATTTCCCACAAAGTGTGGCAACTTCGCACAGTTAGTTTGATTTTTTTTTCTTTTTCAGCCAGAGAAATCATCGGAGGAGAAAATGAGCACATAGCGTTTTTATGGTCGCACGCACTAGAATTACAAGGCCAAGTGCTGAAAGCTTTTGTGAATTCCGTCATCTACAAGTTTCTCGATCCCGAGGTATTTCTCTCCAGTTTTTTAGACTCGAAGCATTGAAATACATACCTAAGTCAGTGAATTTTAAATTTTGACTCGTTTATTGTCAGATAGGTTCATATTGAGAAGAAAGACTTGCAGGGACGATTAAATTAATGCATCAGATGTTTCTAAAAAATTTAACTAGGCTGAAACCGCAATTAGCAGGAGCAGACCGAACTCGGCCACCCGACCGCCCGTAATCAATAAGATAACTGGCTCTCCTACAATCCTGCTTTTCAATTTTAGTTTATCACTTTCTTTGTCCCCCCAACCAACAAACCTGCGTGCACATGCCCTCAAGTGCGCTTCCCTTTTTGAAACGTCACCAGATCTCCCCCCCCCCCCCCCCCCCAAGAATGCGTCAGGTTTCTCGTTCTCGGACTGTGCAAAAGTAAGATTTGACGGGTTGAATATCTTGCTTCGCTGCCTTATTTCCACGTCGCCTTGGAGATTTTGTTGAAGTCTTTACAGGTGGTTTTACAGGGCTGCACATGAACTTAGGCTGACTGATTTTAATTATCAAATAAAGATCAAATAAAGAAGCCTTGACTGTGCTCTGTTCTGAGCACGAAAGAAGTGTAGGAATAAACACGAGACGTGGTCGACTATTTCTGCCCACTTGACAGCTTTAGCTCAGCTCCGTGTTTTGTACTCTGATGGAGCACGCTCTTTCAACCAATAACAGAGCGTGTTGCATCCGAATAATAAATAAATGATGAAAAAAAAAATCCGAATTCTTCATTTTTCTAACAGTGCTTTCCTTGGTTTTTAGATGAAAAGAGATAAGAATATTGTGGACAGGTTAAGAGCAAAAGTAAAATCGATGTGTGGACAGGTAAAGTATGGTTTATAATAGCTCTTAAAGAATAATGAGACTTATTCTGTAGCAGACGAACACTTTCAGGAGCGAAATTTTTCAGTGAAACGTTCGCTGAAAGGAACTAGTGAGAAAATTTCCAAGCTTAATTTCGGAAAATTGATTACGTACATATTGCGAAGATGTATTTTTAGGGTACATTTGAGTAATTCAGTTATTCGAACATTTTTCCATCACGGAGAGTAATCAAACCGCCTACGTACACACGCAGTTTTACAAACTGGAACTGTGGTCATTTTGAACGGACTCTTCATGTTTTTTTCTATCACTCGTACACTCTTTCTAACCTGACTTTAATTTTGTGTTTTAAGATTTCCTTCTGACATAATCACACGAGCTCTGACCCAGAATCAAAAGTGAAGAATAATACATTTTTGTCTAAATTCTTTTCAGGGATTTCACCAAGTAAGCAGCACAGTCGATATGCTAATACAACAGGGAAAAATGAAGCTTGCAGATTCTCTGACAGAATTAGCTCTGAGCTTCTTTACAGAAGTCGTGACTCTATTCCCAATAGTCGTGGAGGCTTATGAATTACGAGCTCAGTGCTACTTCAAACTGGTAAATATATTTTTGTGGCATTTGTTTGTTCACAGGCTGGACTGGGGTTGCAGTTCTTAGGGAATCTAAGGCACCTAATTGTCTAATATATAGCTATAACTAGGAGCAAAAATTATGAACATAAAATTCGATGGTCATTACCATAAATTGTCCCCCTCCCAGGTCATAATATGCTTCTTTTCTTTCATCAGGGAGATTTTTTCCAAGCCAAACGCGACTGTAACCGAGGTATGAAATGTTTCAGCTGTTCTTAAATGAATTCTTCAATTCATTTGATATAATTTTATATCAAACGTCTTCAAGTGTTAGGAAAAAAAAGCAACTAAACTACGATCTTATAATCGTCAACTTTGCCCTATAATTATACCTACATTCTACGTTATTTTTTCCTCAGCTCTTGAATTGACCAATCGCACAAGTACCGTTGCGTTTGATATAGAAATTAGAATGAAAATTCAGTTCGAGGAGTTCGATGATGCCTTGAAACTGGTGAATGAATGGCAAACAATTGATCCTGAGGTACGTTTCGCGATGATTTGAACTATTTAATCTAGCGCTCATGAGTGACCTACTTGAAATTGTGTTAGACATTACAGAATTCCAAGAAGAAATTCATCAAAAAGTAAAACTGAAAAGGAAAGTTCCCAACAATAAAGTTAGTATAGCTTATGCGTTTCTCTTTTTCAAAGAATGTTGAGCTCTCTGCGATCGAATCGGACATCAGGGCTAAGATGGCAACAGTGCAATCTCAGGACATACCGCCATGTCAGTCAGTAAGTAGACGTTGATTATTAATAAACCTGCTTTAGATATGTCCTGACTGCTCATTAAAACCAGACAATAAGTGGTATGTAATAGTCCCTATTTCACAACTCTGATGCATCAATATCACACATGACTGAGAAGTCTTAAAGTTTTAGCGCTTCACCATTGATAGCATATCAGTGTCATGATATAGGAAGTCTCGAGAGTTTTGGTTTGATATCGCAGCTTTCAAATACTCGGTGACTTTCTATCCCATTTTTGTATCGCTAGGTAACATTCAATTCCCTTAAATGTTTATCAAAAAATTCATAACGACATTCTATCGTACAGCTTTCCAATATGTCGTTACCCGTCCATCAATCTAGGGAAATTGGCAAAATACCACCTATCAAAAGGGTGGAGCCCCTACGGGTGCGTGTTTCCGAACAGCGCAGTGGTTTGAAAGTAGGTAAACGAGAACTCAATGACTAGCGGAAACCTGTAGCAATTAAGGAAAGACATTGGTGTAAATATTGAGACCTTTTCTCAAGTGGAGCAACATTCAGATCCCATTGACCCCTCAATGTCAACAGTCAGATCCCATTGTCATTAAAAAGTTTTATAATGTAGCAAGGTAGCCCTGGGGTAAATCCGATTGTTCTGATTGGTTCTTACATCGTCCGGGTTTTGTTACACCGTGTATTTTTTGTCGCGAAAGCCAGCAAATTCAATCTACACAAGTTTGGTCAGAGCCCCTTATATGAGACTTCTTGCTAAACTCGCTTGCTCGCGTCGCACTGCCAGGACCTCGGGCCAATATTCTCCATTACGACTCTCACGCTCGGTTAATAAGAAGTTATCAAGTAATGGTGTCAAACAATGGCTAGTACTGACGTGTAGCTCTGTCAGGATTGTGGTTTTTTCTTAGGGTCAGAATACAGCTAACTAATCGTATAGAATTCAAAGTCAGTTTCATAATACCTCTTCTTAACGATCTTTTTTTCCTTTTCATTCAATAAAATGTATAATTTTTGCTTTATTTTAGGAATACCAACAACAAGCACAGGAAATAGAGGAAAGGAATAAGCAAGAAGACGTTCAGGATGCGAAGGTTATTTTTGCGCTAACTTATTTTGTGTTTCTCATTTTACTTTTTTGCGCTGGCTGTAAATAACTCCTTTTCGACACTTGAATCTCACATAAAATAGTAAAGACGATGTACACACTATAAAAATTTGAACGTATGACTTTTAGCATTTACCGAAAGCTTGGAGCTCCTGTCTTCTCCCTAAAAAAACAAAAACGAAATAAAACAAGGATCTTCTTACCTCTCTTAATGTTTCTTACACACAGGGCAAAGCTGTTAATCAGAGGAAAGAAGAGCAACTTACAACATCTTACGATTCTCCTGGTAAATACGCGGTGAAATGTACTTTTAGGGAGAGTATGCTTTGGTTTATCTTGTCTATGCCTGGCCCAGCTAACAAATAAGAATACAATGAAAATTACAAAAATCCAATACCTATTGAAAAACCTGCGAAAAACCGATTTGTTTCCGTGTTATTATTTTTTTCTTTTTGTTCTTTGACCTCTTCTTCATTTTGTATCTGGTACTGTTATTGTCATTGTCGTTGCTGTTTTTGTTGTCGTCTTCGTCGTTACGAGTGGAGATGATAACTAAACTACCCTTCATAGTTGATGTTATTTAATGGGCCTCTGTCATAAATGGCAGGACTATCAGTTATTGGTATTCTTTAATGTGCGTGTATATAAGCCCTCCTAGCCTCGTTAAAATGTCAGTGAAACCCTAACAGAGCTGGCCAAACGATGATTTCATCCCGACTTGAGATACATACCCGACTTACCGTTTTATCCTCTCTACCCTCAGTACTTCTCAGTTGATACTAACTTCCTTTGCTGTTTTGTTTGGTTACTTTGGGTCAAAGGGTTTGTGGAATTGTGTATAGCGAGGTATTTAGGGTAAAACAGCATCAATAGAATTTAGTGGCTCTCATTTTTTTAACTTCAAGGGGCGCTGAGAGCCGGACACCTCCTTCCATCAGCTGCGCCTGTGAAACGTATGAAGGACCTTTTTTTTAACTTATTAGTGTAATTAGTTCTCGCTCTCTCACGCACTTTGTTACCAAAGGGTTATAAAGAAAGCTCATATTCTATTTTCTAGATTCTGCTTTCCCAGAGCGGAAAAAGAGACGAAGAATAAGAAATAAAACAAGAACTTTAAGGGCTGCAAGAGAAGGTAAATCGTTTCCCCTCTCTCCCCCTGTTTCACGCTTGTCTCTCTCCGTATCTCCTTCAGACGCCTCTCTTAAGCTTTTCTCCTAATCGCATTTTAAAGCAACGTGTGTATAGCTTTTGCTGGTGTGCAGTGCATTTCCTCTCGGGCACCATATCCGTTTCTTGATCTCTTCAGTTAAAATTAGTTCTGTTTCAGTTCGGGCCATAACCATTTCTGGATATCGTTTTCGGGCTTTGTGATTGGGCGAGATCAAAACCAAAACAAAGCAAATTTGGCCGAGAGGTGCTGGAAACAAGAAGAAGCTGATTTTTTTTGTGGCGGCCATGTGGCGGCCATGTTGTAAGTATCTTACGTCATCGCCACCACCATCAGTTCTTTGCTTGTTGTGTGTAATTGCTTGTCTTCTGTAATTTTGTAAGGTTTCATGGGATATGGGTTGGGAACAAAGTCGCTAGGGCTCGAATAAAGTAATGAATGAGTTTCCTCGAGGTCCCACTACGACATCCATGTTGGTGACATCATCAAGTATCCAGAAATGGTTATGACCCGGACTGTGTTTTAATTGTAGCTGACGATTCTGATGCAAGCAGCGTTTGTAGCATTAGTACCTGCCCTGGTGATTTGGGTTATGCAACGAAGGCCACGTGCCGCCCCAAAATGCCCACTTTTGAGGAAAGTGATCAAGGCTTTGTCAGCGATGTACCGAAATCATCAACGTCTCCGTCATCGAAAGCGAAAGGGAAATCACCAAATAAAGAAACCAGTGGAATCCGGCCAAGACCACCCGGTATTTATACTGCCTACCGTCTGTGCAAGTACTCTGATCGACCAGAACTCTGTTGGCAAGGCAAGCTTTGTACCTACGCGCATAGTGAAGCTGAAAGAAAGGCTTGGGAAGACGACTTCAAAAAAAGTAAGTACCTTCAATCAATTTTTTTCTCCTTACTAGAGTTTTCCTGGAAAAGTCTTGATAACCAACGATTCATTGGGTAGTTGTTTTGTCGGTTTTTGTTTTCACACTCCCAAAAAAATTGAAATCGATGTATTTTTAGGTAAAAGGAAACCAACTGCTAGCAGGAAAAATACTCGAAAGAATAAAGATACTGGGATCACTTCTACTCCATCAAAGGACTTTCGTAAAGCTGTTAGGAGAGAAGAAATAACCACAAAGACAACTCGAGCAGATGAGCGTCCGGTTGCTGTTTCTGACGAGGTTGTTAGTATTATTGTGAGTGCTTATCATTAGTCGAGTCGAGTCCTAAATGATCTTATCGTGTGCTTACGGGGTGGTAGAATATTTCCAAAAGTCACGTCCACCAACATGCAGTTACGTGCGCCGGAAAATATGTCACAAGTTCCTGGATAGCGTCCTCTTTAGCTCAGCAATAAGAATTTTTAGAAGTTCAGTCTGTATGGGGTTTCTATTCCTCACCCGAACTCCAAATATTTGGTCGTTACGTTATGCTCATGACAAAGTAGTTCAAAATGCTTTCGATACATTGGAAAATCATATGTCGCTCCTGTTTTCTTTTTTCAGTCTAAAGACTCTCAAGAGACTGCTGTGACGTCTGACGACTGGATTCTGGTGTCACGGGCGGCGAAAAAATCTTCTAAAGGACAGAAGGATAAAGTTCGTCCTGCCCCATTGAATTTTTATGGTACCTATCGCCTCTGCCGTCACTATCTTGCACGGCAATGGTGTCCTACAGGAGACCACTGCTGTTTTGCACATGGTGAGACCGAGAGAGCTGCATGGGAAGAGGAAAGGAAGAAACGTAGGTCGCTATATAGCCACCATTATTGATTGGACTGACGTTTTTTAAACTCTTGTTGAATTAAAATAACTTTTTCAATCTCTAGGAGTCTCAAGTTTTCAGCGAAGATTACGAAAATTGACCAACCAATGAAAAACAACTGAACTATTCTGTCATAATATTTATAAATGTAAATCAACGTTATTCAGTAGCGCACTTACTGCGTGCTAGCTGGTTCTTCAAAGTCGTTGTAGTATTTTCAACTCACGTGCAACTGGAGGCCTTTTTTGTTTTTCAGGATTTCGTAAACCAACTACGTCCAAAAGTAAGAGCCAAACTGCAAAGAAAAAGAGGAACAAAACAAGTGTCAGCTCTGCACTTAAAGAATGGAGAAAAGAGTTCAGAGGACAATGTCGAGCTCCCTTACGAATTCCTAAAAAAGGCAAACAGTACCTAATGTGCCCTGAGTAAGTCTTTTACCTACGTTATTTATATATCTTCATCATGAATATATTTTTCAATCTCTTTAAGATAGAAATTAGTCAAACTTTTCTCTTCCTAAATGACTTCAGGTGGAGGAAAGGCTCCTGCAAACTTGACAGAAAATGTACGTTAGCACATGGTGAGAAAGAGCTAACAGCTTGGAATGAGCATTTGAAAAAAATGGAGATGAGAATGGAAAGGAAAAAAGAGGAGGAAACGGAAAAAGCAGAGGAAAAAGGTGAAGAATCAATGACCAGCTCAACGATAAATGATGATAAGCGGCCAGCTACTACTTACAAGGTTGGTAAAGATTCATTTAACTCGTGTGTTACTTAATGTTGTTCAATGAGAGTTCTAAGGTGGTAATGTTATATACGGTGTTGGGCGTCCATGAAAATGCCATGAAAAATTTCTTGCCCAAGCATAACATATTAAGGTGGCTCGATAGGGTTTTTTGACTGCGCGAGATCTGGGTCCAACATAGCGCGAGCCATAAAAATGTCGCTAAGCAAAACCATTATGGCGGCCCGATACGACCGCACGATTCATATCATCTATGAAAGAGGTGGTTAAAAAATATATATCCACATTATGGACTCTGAGAATTCCAGCAACGACACATAAAGTATTTCTAGGCCTTTTACGCCTGAAAAAGGCCAACACAACACCCGCGGCGCGTTCGGTCGCTTCGAGAAGACCTCAAAAATAAAGAAAAGAGGGGAGAATCGTTAAGTAAAGGCTACAAAATTTGGTTAGCCAAGCGAAAACTGAATCACTAAGACGGCTGCGAGGAAAAAAGAACCACCCACAAAACGGGCTCTAAAGTCTACAAAACGGGCTCGAAAGTCATCTCGGGTAACCAACCTACGATGATCAGGATATTTACTTTTTTCCGTCCTCGGAAGACAAAAAGTATTGTTTTGATTTTGGCTCTGATTTCCACCAAAAGACGGCAGCTAAAAATCTACAAGTAACTCGAGTGGTTGACATAAAAACACTTGGACAGGAATGGTTACTTTGTAAGAGTGCTCAATATGAGTAATTCTTATTTTTAAAACAATAATAAGCGTGACACTTACTATGAGAATTTTATCTGCCAAAGTGCGGCATTTCGATGATGCTCGCAAGGATTCCTCGAGATGAATCGCTTAAAGGTACGTACCTTATTATCTGGCATGGAGCAACTACAGAATACAGGGCCACTGATGTCCAGAGGGCTTGTGTTCGATGTCCAAGAATTCCGTAAGTCCGAAATAAACATGCCAAATGAATACTTGTTCGTACTCAATTCGAAAGTCTACGCATACTCTGATCCTATCTTAGCGAATTTCTCTTCCATTTCGTAATGTTTTGCGACAAAGAAAATAGGGATCTTTCGAGTAAAATTTATCGCGTTTCCTTCAGTGGAATTTCCTAAGATTTGATGGACCATTAAGCATATTTGTGTCCTTCCTAGTGCCTGTTAATAAAAGAAACTCATAGGACCAAATATGAGATAGAGGAGGAAAACGAAAAATTGCAAATAGCAAGAAAACTGCCTTCGTAGCCCCCATTTTTTTCGGCTTTCAAATGATCGGCAGGAGAAATTTCCCAACTTGTGGAAATTTTGAGATATTTCAGTGCAGAAAATCAAAGGCAAAGCCAAATTATCAGTGGCAAGCGCCTCCCTTCGTGGCGCCTTAGCGTAATAACGAAAATAACTTTCCTAATATTTACTACAGCAAACGATAGTTCGAACCTTGCTCATCCCTTTTTGATGGTTTAAATGACGTAGAGAAGCGAAAACATGAAAAATTTTCTCGAAAAACAATACGCTGGCGCGCGCGCCAATGTATAAGCAAAAACCCTATGGAGCCGCCTTAAGTAGTAAAATCTAATCTTTGAAATCTTATGTTTACGAGCAACTGGATGTTGTTCCGATTTTGTTCTAGGTTGAGGACTTAGTACCTAGTATACCAGGAGTGAATGTATTGTGTGATCCTCCTGATCTCGATGTCACGCTACAGGTACCTCTGAACAGCGAAGAAGAGACTCAATACAGCTGGAATTTGCGCATTCACTATGAGGTTAGACTTAGGAAAAGCTGGACAAAGTGAATTAGATACTAAGTGGATGTTCCTTTCACCGTCTTTACTGAAGCCGCAGGTCAAATTGCACGGTTCGAAAGTACCAATTGTTGTCGAAATGATGAGATTGCTTTATTGCTTCATACTCAGAAGAAAATATCAGTAATTAAAGCATTCCCCATTTCCATCCATTGAAAGGGTCATTGAAGTTTTTGTTTTGAAGTATCAATTTCTTTCTTTCATTTCCCCGTAGTCTAATGTCACTGGCCATCTACGGGACATAGTGCTCTTACCAAATTACCATAAATTCTATACGCTGTCGAGCGTGAAGTTTAGCTGCAAAGTGCCAAACGCGAATGGAACGCAGAGAACTGTGGAAATGTCGGACTCTGAGGAGATTCCTGACCAGTTCCACTACCCGGTTAAATCAAGTCTCCGACACCAGCAAGGTGTTTGTGACGTAGAAATTGCCGTGTCATTTTCTACCTCTATTTTTGGAAACTTTGTGCAATTCCTGGTCCTTGACTTTGGTAGAGAGGCGCATCTTGCTGTGAAAATAACTGTCGAAGTTGGCAGCCAAGAGTTCTTGCAAGAATATAGCGAAGTGAAGTCAAAATTAAAGCCAGATTTACAGTTATGGGATGATGGATCTCGAGAAATTGTGAAGTTCGAGCCTAAACGCTCATCAGTGTTCAACAACGAGCATTTAATAGGAAAGTATGGGTTACCAAGTCATACGGATATTATTCCATGTCCCCTTCTTAATGGATCTCAAGGCTTGAGTAAGGAAAATTACAAAGACGTCATGCATCAGTTGTTATTTGTTGAGGAATTTTACATTCGCAAACAGGTTGCAAGGTAAATTTGATCGACACCTGTTGTCTTTTTGAACTTTTGATTGAAAAATTATGCTGTAAACGCTGTATAATATAAAAGTACTAGACAGACGCTGCATGTCTCTATTCCCTGATTTCTTTGTTTATCTTGTGACTGGAAGATTTAGGCAGGAGTACGTGGTGCACATGTACGAAAAGTTTTAATAAAGTTCACTAGTTTGATAATACTGACACACCTACGAAAGTCTTGCTTTTTTTTTTATGTTGCAGCTACAACATTCAAGGTACAAATCTGCACGCCTCAAAGTTTGTCGTAAAGAGGGATGAGTTGCTATCAGCCCAAGAAGGATGGCTATATGGTTCCTTTCATGTCACACGCCCAATAACACCTGATGATGCAGATGGAAGACTTTTGTTAAGGAATCTTTTCGCAAGCTTTGGATCAGTGCTCATATCACAAAGTCATATCCCAAATTCCATGATTTACGAAGCGTTGGTAGAGTCTGTGGAGGAAAGTCGGGTCATATTAAAGCTTCCTACACGATTCTGCGGAGATCTGGGGCTGAAGGATAGCAGTGAAATAACAGTGAATATTCAGTTTCAAATCAACAGGCTTCCGCTGTGCGAGATGCACGATGCCATTGACAGATTAGGACCACAGCACATACGAATATTGTTTCCGGCCTTTAGCAGGGTCGTTCAAGAGGAGAAGGTAAGCCCTCACCTATGTTGCAATATTAGTGATACAGCGGAACTCTTCAGAAAGAAGAACAGTGAGGCTATAAGCATTAATCAGTTTTCGACATTTATGAAATGTATAATTTGTAATTTTCAGATTCTTCCTCTTCCATGGATTCTTGATCCAAAGTTAAATGAAGATCAAAAGGAAATTATTAGGAGAATTGCAGCGCCATCTTCAGACGCCCCTCCCCTCGTCGTGTTCGGTCCGTTTGGTACAGGGAAAACATTTGCCTTGAATCAGGCCGTGCGGCGAATCGCCGTGAACCGTAACAACCGTGTTCTCATCTGCACTCACTCAAACAGCGCTGCAGACATACACGTAGAACTGCTAGATGAATATCTTAAAGAACAGAATGGTATATCTGCCTCCAGACCTTTACGAATTTACACACCATTGCGTAAACTCTCAACAGTTTCCACCATAGTGAAGGAGTATTGTCTGATCGCAGACAAAGGCGAACCAACAGAGGCCTTTAGACTTCCAGCTCGTGATGATGTGCTATCTCATCGAGTCATAGTGACAACACTGGGAATGTCTCGAGCTCTTTTCGACATGGAGCTCCATCGGGGCTTCTTTTCGCATATATTAATTGATGAGGCAGCCCAGGCATTGGAAACCGAAACTCTCACTCCTATCACTCTCGCAGGGAACGATACCAAAGTGGTTTTCACTGGGGATCACATGCAGGTTTGAAGTTTCTTTCCGATTTGAAATGTCTTTTGAAGAGTTTTTCATCCCAATTTGCTGTACCTTTACTCGATAGTACTACAACCTTACTTTCTTCTAACTTGAAAGTACCTCTTGCTGAATGAACCTCTTACAAAATATATTCGTAAAATCTATAAAATTTTCGGAATAAAATAAACTCGAGGAAGTATCGTGCCATTGTTACTACGTCTTTGTGATCTTATCCTGATTACCTTTAATTTCTTGCAGATGAGCCCTGATGTATTTTCTCCTGAAGCAAAGAATTGGGGATTTCAAACTTCACTACAAGAACGACTATTTTACGAATACAAACAACTTCAAGCGGAGGAAACGTTTGACTCGAATTTAATCTTTTTAACAGAAAATTACAGGTCGAATGAACAGCTTTTACAATTGGCGTCCGACATGTTCTACGGTGGGAAGCTTTCTGCGGGAAGCAACCAGCCTCTGCATCCTTCCTTTGGACCATTCATGTTCTTTTGTGCTCTTGGCAAAGAAGAGATGGAGGCGAACCATTTTTCATTTCGCAATCTGGCTGAAGTAAGCGAAATAGTAAGGCGAGTCCGAGAACTTGCGGATAGCTGGCCTGAGGAATGGGGAGCAAAAGATCTCAAACAAGTTGCAGTGGTATCTTCATATCATTACCAGGTATTAATTGAACCGAAAAAAGTTTCCTTTGTAATAGATGCCCAAGGTTATCACTTACGTAAAACATGTAGCACAACTGAAATACTAGTTTCTTCTTCCAATAGGTGAAAACAATTCGAGATGCACTAAGAAAAAATGGTCTCGGACAAGTTGATGTGGAGACTATAGAAAATGTTCAAGGTAGGCGAACATCGTTTTCCGACAAAGATAGTAATTTTTGTCTTGTCACCGCGCTCGCTTTTTTGGTGACCCACCAAGAGATCTTCGTGGAATATGAGCGCTGGTGACCGGAATCCGAAGGGCTGAGGTTCAATTCCTCATCGGTACCCAAGGTGTTTTCGTTGTCTCCCGTTCATGACGAGACGATAACGCATCTTTCTTCATATCTCCGTGTTGTTGCTAGTTGTTTTTATATTTCTCGTTTAACTCATAGAGAATCCACAAACGGTTCACAACCACTCGGAGGAATATGGGAAGACGACGCTAAAAAATCGGGGCTTTTCCATTGTTCAATGATTGCCGAAGAACCAAAAGTTTGAATTGTTTGAATTTATGTTTGAATTTTTGTCATTTTCTGCTGCGTCTCGCCAGTTTCAGTTCTTCATTGAAACTTCTTGCACGTGCATAGCAATTCTGTGACTCATCACAGAAATAAGGAGCTAACTTATTATAAATTGGTCTTTTAAAGCATACACGTGACTCTCTTTCTTTGAAGCAAAATGTGTAATATATAGTACTCGCGCCTATCCGGATATTGGCAGTTTAATATTTTTGCACTTTGTCTCGCCCATGACTTTTTCCATAATTTTTTTTGATAGGAAAACAATTCCGTGCACTCTTTGTCAGCACAGTTCGAACGTTTCACACATACAAAGAGTTTCATGATTGCGAAGCTAATGGCGATGAAAGACCTTACATGTATTTCCTGTCGGATCCAAAGCTTCTTAACACAGCTCTTACACGTGCCAAATCCCTCATCGTCGTCGTTGGGGATCCATTTTCACTGAGAACTATTGGTGACTGCCAAGCTGTATGGGAGGAGTTTATAGAAAGATGCAGTGACATGGGAAAACTTTTTGGTGTAGAACACAACGATCTCGAAGAAGCCATCTCACAGAGTGGTCTTAACATTAATGCCGCGGTGTTTGTGCCAAGTGGATCTACAGACATTCGAAATTCGGCTCCATCCGGGGATGAGAAAACCAACCGTAAACCTCAGGATGTCAGAAAAACATTCTTCACAAAATCGTCTTTGGCACCATTTCAGAGTCAACTGGATGAAAACAGAGGAAACGAAATTAGTTTCTCAGTCGAGGGTAAGCGTCCAGAAACTGGCGGGAGGAAGAGCACCGTAAATGATCACCCCAACTTAGAGGATAGCGAACCTGAATGGACATCCGAATCAGACGATGCAGGAGACGAATTAACCGAAAGTGACGATCTTGGTAATGCTGATGACTTTGCTGAATATGGGAATGTGGATGAAACTGTTCCTCCAAAGGACATGGATGAGATAATTCTCGCCTTGAAAGCTAAATGTGAAGAGAAAGCACTCAAAAAGAAATCTCAAGACAAGGCAAAGAGCAAAGAAAATGATTTGAAGGTAGATGATGCTGAAAGAAATACCCAATGCTTTGCCGAACGTTTTGATTCTAATACTTCAGGAGACAGGGTTATTCACGAAGATTACAACATAAGAAACAAAGGTGGTATAACAAAGGTCTTCCTTGAGAACATGACATTCAGGTATAGTGAGCGTACAGAGCGGTTAATCCGACCGCCTAAAGTGAAAGAACAAGAAAGCTTTCAGCCGGAGTATGTTGATCGTTTACTACGAGAGCAACCACATCTATACCAGCAATGCAAACTGCGCATTACAAAAGACCGAAGAAGAATAACTTATGGAGAGATTCAAGATAACGAAACTGAAGATGTTTTGATCGAGGGAAATACTCGACAAAGTTTTGATAGAGACACCGTCGTAATTGAACTGACTAACCCGTCTTTCATTGAAGAGCCTGCTCCTCAAGGTTATCGGGAAGGACTGAAAGGAAAAATTGTTTGTACCAAGAACCATGCGATCAATTTGCGTGAACGCCAGTTTGTATGTACAATTGGCAGGGGAAATCCCAAGTTAATGTGCCCGATCAATGGATCGATGACGCCCCTGGCAATCCTGACGGATGAATCCTTTAATGGAATTCCGATTTACAAAAAAATTCCACCAGAATCTGGGGAGAGACCAGTATGTGTAGAAAGATTGCCCCTCAAAGAGGCGCTGAGTGGTAAATATCTCTTTGTTGTGCAGTATTTGCAATGGAAACGCACATTTCCTCACCCACTTGGGATAGTGACTAAAAAGATTCCCCGAGGCCACAATCTTAATTATTCACTCAACATTCTTAATTTTGAGTTTATGGTCAAAGAAAATTTTCCTGATCATGTCGTTTCTGAGACGAAACGACAAGTCTCAAAATGGACGAGAATCCCTGATTATGAAAGGAAAAGCCGCCAGCCCGTTCTAAATGCATTTACTATCGATCCTCCTAGAAGTAGAGCTTTAGATGATGCCCTGACCGTAGAAACTTTGGAAAATGGTACAAAAGTGGGAATTCACATTGCTGATGTGTCTTACTTCGTAAAGCGCGGAAGTAAGGTAGATGTCGAGGCAGAGAAAAGAGGCACCTCTCACTACAAAGGGCATCCTAATGGCGAGGTATTGATGCTTCCGGAAGGATTAAGCTATGATATATGCAGTTTGCTTCCAAACAAAGAGAGGCTTGCTGTTTCCATCTACATAGATTTGGATAGAGATGGTCTTGTCCAAAGAGAAGAACAGCTTAATTTTTGCCGCACAATCGTACGATCACAGTGCCGTCTGTCATATGCTGAGGCTCAAAGAATCATTATGGAAGAACCTATCGAAGCTAGGCCTGAAGTAACATCAGAGATCAGACAAAGTATCAAAACCTTGAGTGATGTGGCCCAGAAGAGGAGGAAAGTGCGTCTTGCTGATGGCTCTTTTTATCATTTTGACTACGCAGACAGAAAAGAAGACCTTGAGGCTCATGAGCTGGTGGAAGAAATGATGATCCTGGCCAACATGTCGGTTGCCAAATATCTCATTGGAAAGAAAGAGAAGCTGCTCCCATTACGAGTTCAACCTCCACCAAAGACGCGCAAATTTAATGCGTGGCGGGAAAGGTTTGGAAATTTTGCCAAGCTCTCTCTCTCACTAAGGAAACACTTGGTCCAAGATTTTGATTGTGTAGAAAATTTTCTTGTGCCGATCTCTACATGGAAGTACATCAGAAAGGCCTGTTGCAAAAGAGACTATAGGAAGTTAAAGCAGTTAATCTGCAATGATAACCTCTATCCACAACTCTCAGTGGCGCGCTCCTCTTTGAATGCTGTCGCAAGGGGGGCCGAAGATGTCAAAGCAGCTGATGTCGCTTTAAATCAGAGACGCCACTGGTCTTTGAACGTGATGGAATACACTCGTTTCACCTCTCCAATCCGGCGTTACCTCGACATTGAAGTTCATCGTTTGTTGCTTGAGGAAGAAGGGAAAGAGCTACAGTCAGAGGATCTTTCTGAGCTAATTCGCCGATGTTCGTTTTTGTCAGAACAGTCGAGCGAGTTTCAGAAAGATTTTGGTCGAGTTCGCTTTGCTTTTGATCTTAAAAGTGCACCTTACAGAACCACCGCAGTCGTTAATGACATCGGGTGGAATTTCATTCAGCTAAAGCTTCTATCTGATGCAGACGAATATTACTCTTCCAATGAGAACAAGGTTAGGGTTAGTGACTTGGGACCGATTGAGCAACCGATAGTGAGTGATTCGTCTTCATGCATTGAACTGAGCTGGAAGTTAAGACTTTACGATGCATCAACTGCAAATATGAAGCGGGCAAGTCGAATGAAGGATCATCAACAAGAACATCTCCGTCAAGACAAAATGAATATTGAAGCTTTTTTGCCTACAGAACTAGACCTCTCAAACGCTGCCCACAACATCCCTGGGTTTCTTTGGTTTAAAGTGTTGGAAGCTGTCAAAGAAGATAACTGTATGAGGTTGAGAAGCTTATTAGAGGAGGTTCACAACCGTATCGAAATTGGAGAGGATAGTGAAGAGAGGCCAATAGTGGCAGAAGGAAACGAATATGATGGTCATGATAACGACGATGAATATTTTTTCGAAAATGATGATGACGGTGATGATCACGAAAGCGACTCTGGGAGTAACAATGAAGACATCGATGATCCAAAAGCCTTTAGTGGCGAAGAAGATATGGTGTTACACTTTATTCACACAAAGCTGACGTTAAAAGTCTCTGACGTAGTTGAGGTACAACTCTCAGCCAACGAAATGGGACCTCTCATGTTACCTGACATTCAGGTCTTTGAATTAGCCCCTAGTGTCCAACTCTGCCTCGAGCACAGAAAGCATACCGATAAGTGTTTTGCAGAAGTTGCATCAGAGAAGGCATCGCTGGCGCGCTATCGAAGTGTAGAGAGGTATATGACCCTATGGAAACCTTTGCTGATAATGGAAGCTGCAACGAAAGCTGTATCAAATGATGACAGTTTGGTTCTGCAAAACATCAAAGTAACATGGAGGATGGATGAGAGAGGCAAACTAGTTGGATCTTTTCAGCTGCAAAAAACATTCGCTGAGACCAGGAATATAGAAATTTTTCGTGGGGACTACGCATGTGTTAGGGTTCCTTATCAAGCTTCCTTATCCAGCAGCTTTTCTGAGATGTTTCCACATCTGACAGACGAACACCATGCAGCATCCTCTGGGTATTCCGCTTTGTACAACAGCGCACACGAGGCAAAAAATGCTGATAACACAAAAAGTTTGACCCGCGAGAGGAAATCAGTGGAACGGTATTTTGTCTGTCACTGCGTCTTCACTAAAGTAGACATTTCTCTCAAATTTACCCTCCAGCTGTTTCAATCGTCAATGAAAACTCCTGAAGGACTCATGAAAGGCGAGACTAGAATTTGCACCGTGGAAGTTATAAAACAAACTATCCCTTGCAGGTACTGTGTGTTTTATTAGTTTGGCAATTAGTAAATGATGTGTTTGAAAGGCCCACCTCACTTATGTTAGTTGGGTTTGTTTGGTTATATTTCTTTTCCAATTCTTTATCCTTTAATTTCCAGACGAATGATCAATACTATAGAAGATCTTCCAAAAGCCACTCCGCTTGCTCATGACATTTGTCTGGGAAGGGCAACCAGATTAGATGGTAATTACTATGCTCATTACACTAGTTTTCATGAAAGGGATTCTGTGTTAGCATTAATGAAATAAGTAAGGCTGACACCAATAATTAATACTATTTGCTTGCAAAGGAGTAAAATAAGTAACATCAAATTTAGTGGACACAGTTTTTTTAATCTGGTAATGATAAATTTTTTTCTTTTATCTGAAGTACTCCATATTCGCTTACCGGATGAAAACCTTTCTATCGCTGACCATGCTGAAGAATGCAGCTTCGAAAGGCTGAACGATCTCCAGGTGCATGCTGTAAAAAAAGCCCTAAGAAACCCCTTCACTCTCATTCAAGGCCCTCCTGGTAAGTCTTTTCGTTAAAAAATGGTGAAAGTGTGGATCGACAAAAAAAAGTCAATCGGAAGACTGTAGTGCTTTTAATTAAATTGTTGTAATTAGCTTTTCATTAGTCTGTGGGCATGAGGTGTTTATGAATTTTGTTAAGCTGTCACCAAAGATCTTATGTTGTGTTGTGGTTGTCATTTGAAAACGTCTAGATCATTAAAAAAAAAATTCTTGAACATGTTAATGTTCTGAATCTTCAGGAACCGGCAAAACTATCACAGGAGTTCACATCGCTTATTGGTTTGCCAGGACTAACAAAGAAAGCACCCCGTTCAATCGAACGACCCCAACCGCTGATATTCCCGACAAAGCTCCTCCTCAGGTCCTTTACTGTGGGCCCTCTAACAAATCTGTGGATGTCGTTGCAGGTGAGGGATAATTTACGTTATATGAAAAAGTGTGTGGTAATTGTTGCGGAGCTTTGCATGCAACAAGCTCATAACAGAGTTTTCTTACTAACAGAAAATTTCCTAAAGCTGAATGGACGTTAACCGTTTGGCTCAGGATTTAACTTTTAACTTTATTAAATCTTTTGATTATTTTTTATGTTTTTTATTTCCTTGCGTTGGGCGTATTACTCATTTAATTTTTTTTGTCTGTTTGATTTTTGTTGGTGTTTTTGTAATCCCTATCTGTAGAGTATTTGTTGAGAATTCAAGGCATTAAGATTATTCGAGCATATGGAAATATGGTTGAGCAAGAAGAATTCCCGATACCAAACCAGGTTAAACCGCCCCGGCCATTTGCCAGCCAAGAGGAGTTGAGAGTACCTGAAATCTTGAGAACTGTTGCATTGCATCACGTGATCAGAGACCGGGAAACCTCACCGTATGCAGGGCAGCTGAAGCACTATGAAAACATTTTCGCTGAAGCGAAGAGGAGAAAGAAGAGAGTAAAGGATGAAATGGTCCAAGTGTATCTCAAGGTTCAGATTATCAAAATAGAGAAACGATACTCTATGACCCTTTCGACGCATTCAAAATGATCCTGTTTTAATGTTTAAAATGTTCAATTTGTGTGCAATTTTGCAATTTTTTAAGGGCTCTGGTGCTGACCTTTAGTTCGCTTAGTTCCTTTTCCTATTTGTTCCAGCGCTTTTTATGATTTCAAAGCAGAGGAAAGTGGTAATTTATTTTATTTAAGCTGGTGCAATGCACAATAACCTGTGTGAAGTGGGGATGAGAAATCTAATTTTGACTTGACCTGACTATTTATAAACACTTTCAATCCTTTTTCGTTATATTTTTATCCTTAAAATGAAAAAAACAAAACCAAAAAACAATCACAATTGTGGACGACCTACGGACAATTTTACCATGTTACTCCAGCGTGGCATTATTTACTTATTGTGTTGCTCATTGATGAAGCAAGTTTAAAACAAATTTTAATGTTTTTGTTCATTTTCAGTTGATAAAGACCGCCGAGGAGTGGGCGATTAGAAGCTCGCATAAAGGAGAATATGTTCAGATTGTTCTTTGCACGTGTTCCGCTGCTGGAAGCAAGAGGATAAAAGAAACATGTAACAATGTGTTTCAATGCATAGTCGACGAGTGTGGCATGTGTCTGGAGCCAGAGACTCTTATTCCAATTGTCTCATCAAAAGCGAAACAGGTGGTACTAATTGGGGATCACAAACAACTTCAACCGATTGTAACAAACAGAGTGGCAAGGTCGCTTGGCCTGAGAACATCAATGTTCGAGCGATTCTCAGAGCATGCATTATTGCTTGAAGAGCAATACAGAATGGTAAATTGGTAGATGTATGTTTAATTGAAATACAAGCTTAGATTTGTAACTGACGGTTAATAAAAGTACAGTTGCCCATTCATTTTCTACTGACCTAATGGATATCGTCCACCACAGGGACTGAGAACATCGAAAGTTACTTCATAGTGAATAGGTAATACAGAAAGGCGAAGTATTTAACAAAATCTAACTGGAAAAAGAAAAAACAAACCAACAAACCAACAAATACTTCCACTCTAACCGCACGGTGCCGCTTTTCAATCCATGCATACGTGTTTGTTTTGATGTATTATATTTTTACTTGGCTGCTCCTTTCAATATATTTGCTTGCTTATGTTTACTTTTTTTGCTTTTGTTTGTGTACGTGTAACCTCGTTTAGAAGCAAACATGTTAACACCCAAACACTTTAATTTTTACTATGTATTCGTTTTCCTCTCAGCACAGAGATATTTGTGAATTTCCGTCTTTCATGTTTTATGAGGACAAACTTAGAACTTCCTCATCGGTTGATGATCGTGACAAAAAGGTGAAGAGGACCAAAGAATTTCTTCATTTCTGGCCTTGCCATAAGGGTAAAGATTACGTACCTCTCGTGTTTTGCCATGTGGCTGGTGAGGAGAGGGAATTAGCAGTGACAACAGAACAAGGAAATCAGCGATCCAAGAGTAACCTTCGAGAAAAAGACAAAGTGGTGAGTTTGAACTCGTTATTAGTCAATTTTTGTTGCCCTTGCTCTTGTTTTCCAGTGATCTGCTATTTCAGAGCAGTGGAATATATGTGGAGCCAGTATAGAAGTATATGCGAGACAAGAAGACCGTCGCCTTCTTAAAAACATCACATTCGTTATCAATCATCAGACACCTTGTAAGATCTTTTTTTTGGCAAAGCAGGGAACTATCGCAAATGTCCAGTTCAGCTCAGTGAACCCAATTTTTTGTCACGGATGATAATGAATTCTAATAGAATTTTTTTTTCTCCAGGTGGAAGTGGTAAGAACACTAGTCCATTCCTGTGGTGTGGGAAGGGATCAAATTGTCGTACTGTCCCCCTACCGTGCTCAGTGTCATGTCATTCGCGAAGGGCTCGCAGATATGGAGCTATCTGATGTTCCTGTTATTTCCATTATCAAAAGTCAAGGTAGGAAGTAGCATTTTGTCAATAGAATCATTTTCTTATTTAGGAGCCATCTTGTGTTATACTGCCCTTCAGTCGATTGTTTTTCTGTTTTAATCAAGAGGAGCTCATAACAACCTACTAATTGGGAAAAAAAGGAAATAAAGGTGTCCTCGTCGGACATATCCAGCAACCTGCACCTTTAATCTAATTCGGCATCTCAATGACTTCATTGAAGCCATTCCAAAGTTCTTATACATGATCTTCTTTGTTTTTCTTACGCACTTTTCGTGCGCTACTCTGTTTTGTTTGTTTTAATCTTCGTTTATATGTTTTTGTTGTTTTGTTCGCTTGTGTATCTATATTAAAGACTTTTAATTAAGATCACGAAACGTTTGGTTATCCAATAAATCTGCAATCTTACATCCATTTACCTTACATGGATACTTAACGCTGTAGAACCAAATACTGAGACCATTTGACACCAAAACTTTCTTTTAGGAAGTGAAAGTGATTTTGTGATCATCTCCTTGGTCCGGTCGTTACCAGAGGCCCAAATAGACTGCGAACCTGACCGCCGATGGTTGAGCGAAAACCTGGGATTTGTGACAGATGAACACCAGATAAATGTTGCTCTGACGAGAGCAAAACAGGGACTCTGTATTATCGGTAAGATGGGTAAGAATTGGTTGATATCCTACTGTGTATCAACTGACCAGCAACATAAGGTAAAGCACAAACAATCACTACCTTTCCCTAAATATCAGCAGCCAGACATCTTCATTTTGACGCTGTGCCAATTCTTTCTACCCCTGTTCATACCTTTCTGCAATGGCAGCCTCTCTGCGTGCACAAAGTCTGCCATGTTCCCCCACCCTCTGGGCGTTTGAGATTCAAAGGAATGTATTGTTTGACTAATGCTTTGGTTTTTAAGAATTTTTTTTATGATTGATTTCAAGGTTGCCATATCCACCTAAATCCACAGTGTCTGTTAAGAAAAAGTCATTCTGCCTTACCTTTTCGTCAGGAAAACGAAGCAAATGTTAATTACTGCTTTGTTACCGACAGATGCCATTTCCCTGCTTTGACACTGACCTTTCCTAGGTATTGCCACAGATTGAGTAGTTGTAAAGCATTCGTGTGAGTTTAGGAATTTTCTGTTTCGTTTCATTTGCAGGCAACAAGAATTTGCTCAATGTATGTGAGCTGTGGGGCCACCTAATATACCATTACGAAAATAAGTCTTGCCTTGTTGACGGTGAGGGATGGCCGCGGATTTAAACAGCAACAACGACTTCATCAGCAGGCATCGTTACTTATAAATATTAAAACACACTGGCTCCCTTTTATAGAGGAAAGGCGCATAGTTATGTGGATAAGATGGTACTGATGAGCGAGACAATTATCCGAGAAATCCGTCCGTTCCAGGCAGTGTTTGCATTCTTTTAATTTTCAACAATCATATGCACAATCATATGAAATTTACGTTTGTCCTATTGTACGCAAAAACTGTACCACATATATATATATATATATATATATATATATATATATATATATATATATATATATGTATGTATGTATATATGTATATATTCATTACTCAGAGTTTCGTTTTCTGTATCGGAATTAATTTTCCCCCTTATCTGATTTTAAAAGTTTGAACCACGTATAACGCCAATGTTCAGTGAAGAAAATTTTTGTTATACAACTGTTTCAGAAAATAATATTAAAAACGGAAAGAAAAATTGATCATGAATGTGCAGCTTGAATATAATGTTAAGTGATCATAAAGCCGAAAGCTCAGTTAAGAGCAAAAAAATCGTTCCATTCTGAAGAAGATATTAAGAATTTATAATTAACTTTGGAAGTAGCGCGCGCTGTCATCAGTTGAAACAGCGTGTTCTATCAGAGTACAAAGGATAGAGCTGAGCTAAAGCTGTCGCGCCATCTGCCAAATTGAAATATGTCCGACCATTTCCCGGACTGCTCTTTAGCTTCTTTTCGTTTGTTAAAAGTGAAATTTCGGAACAAGCGAGCCGGTAAGTAGCAACAGAAGAACCAATTCAAACAAAGGTTTTTTAAACATGCCAAGCGCCGTAATTTACGTCATTGTAACGCGAGGAGAGACGAAAATCTTCAAAGAGAAAACGAAATGGACAGTCCAGGTTTTGAAGGTTTTCACGCTCAGTTAGATTGCAAGCTTACGGACGGTGATAAAAATCAAACACAGCTAACTCTTGTATAGTAAGTATAGTTTTGTGGTCAAAAACAAAAGAACAAATCAGGAATTATGAAAAATATAGCCAAACTGGCATAACTGTTCAAATTCTTACTAATTATGACGGTGTCAAATCGACTACGATCATGCTGAGTTCCAACACGGCTAGCTCATCATGGCGATTTCCGGTCATCGCTGTGAAGCAAACCTCTGAAATTACATCGGCAGCCCCTCGAATGAACAAATAAGAGCTTGCTCTGATATCCTTTCCGATAGGTTAAGTGGAAGGCCACATCAACAGTCACAGCGGCCGTGTTTTACAGCGCTGTCATCCCGAGCAAGCTTCATGTTCCAGTGAATTCGGCTGTCTTTTATTCATAAAACACAAGCCTTGAGCAGTTTATTTTTTCTATTGTCGTGAAAAAAAATTTGGCTTGTTTTTATGAGCCACTATTCAGCCGAATTTCACGGAACATTTCGCTTTCAGATTCTGTACAAGAAACTAAGAAAACTTTATGCAAAAGAGTTAAATTCGAGCTGCCGAACAGTATTTCAGTTTGTAAACTATTCCAGTTTGTGAACTTTGACGGTATGAATTTTTTGACAGCTCCAGTTTCATTCAACCGACCAGATTATTTGAACCATTCTAACAAGAATTTGGATCGCCTATTTTAGCGTGCTTAATGAGAGTATAGAGCTCCTGACGACATTGTCGTTCGCTTGGGAAATAAAATCTATTTTGAAATTGAAAGTAATGTGTGGGGAATTTAACGGATTCTCTATTATATTACAATTAGAAAAGTATTACAGTATTTGTAACAAGTATAGTAACATGTTTGGGAAATGTAGGGAATAAACTCGTTTTTAATGATGTGCTAATGTGTTTCAAATTTTTGAAAAATTTTCAAACAAAAGGCTTTGACTGATTGAACCGGTGCCTTCCAGATGTACTCGTTTGGCGCCAAACCGACCTACGAAGCTTATTGGGAGCGAGGCAATCACATTAGCCAATCGATTTCATGTTTCCCGTGCGTATGTTCAGTTATAGATCACAGGTGACGTCAAAAGGTGGTAAGAACACATTTTGTTAACGTCTTCTGTGGTTTATCATTGTACAGACTCATTGTATTTAGATTTTAATCTAGTGGAGGTCTGCCTATCCAAACCTTTATCTAAGAAAACACTGCACGGTGTTGTGAAGTTTGTAGGACGATTATGTCTGTGCGCAGTCGGTAAAAATTTCAAGTAATCAATGATGACGGTAACCTTTTTTTTACAAAGAGTGCTGGAAATACTGAGGCATACTGGTGCGCCAAAAGGCTTCTCGGTTCGGCCACATAAAGAATGGTTAAAGTCTTGCATTCTTGACAAACAAACCATGCCTAAAATGTTCGTGAGACGGTATAAACAGAAACATTGAAATTTTAATCCAGATCTTCAATGGGTATGTTTAGGTACTATTTGAAAAACGAATGCGAGGGTTTCCTCAGGTTTCAAATGTTTTCTATAATTTTATTGTAGAAATTATCATTGCCATAATTTTCTGAATTCAAGTATTTTATCTGAGACGTGGGATGTGAACCTGTTACCTGCTTGTTGCATGCTGGGCTGTGATATCATTCGATTTGCATCAAATGCTACATTGTTACCCAGCTGTTTGTGACTTCAGAACAAGCACGTTGCATCGCAGCGCAGATTGCAGAATACAGATTTAGATCGCCAAAAACTAGTGAAGGAGGGGAAACTTGTGTGGCCAGCGCTATTCCGAAGTCTACCCAATATAAAAACAAATGGGCAGCTGGGATTTTTGAAGACTGGCGAAGAGCCCGATTTCCCAAGGTAGCAACATTGGAACTAGGCGTTGTCTTTGAACGTTATGAACTGCATAAAGTTCAGCCCTTGAAAGTTCCATGAGCGCAAATGGAGTTTATCCAAGAAGTTGCGAAACCGTTAAAGGAAAGATACTCAACCAGATTGTGTGTGGAAAACGTCGTTTCATTGGAGAAAAGAATGAGAAGTTGGATTTTAATCCTCCCAATGTTTCGGACAAGGGTTGCATTGATATTGCTCTATATAGCACTTTTCATTATTGATTCTGATATTTTGATAGTCCAGCTTTATCTAGGGCTACCTTTATATTCTTTATAAGCTCTCTATCGACGAGCTCTCGACGATGCAGAGATTCATGGGTTGGTCTTACTTTATGAATATGCAGATTAAGAAACGTTTTACACACGGGTTTGAAATCGTTTCCGAGCCCGTGAGGTTTTCATTGAGTTTCTAGACTCATCCACCTGACACGAATCAGGCGTTTTGGTTGGGTAACAATGACTCGAATAATTAAATGCCGCTCTCTCTAAGAGTGGTCCCTTCGACTTCCCGTCGGAAAAAAGTTTTCTTTAATTTTTTGCCCATTAAAAGGTTTAAGACGCGTGTTTCAAAAATGGTTTAGTTGTTCTCCATTTCTCTCTTTTTGCGTCGTCACAAGCCAAAAATAATTTTTTAGCTAGACCACCCTTGTTGACAGCGATCGAAAGTGTAAATTTTGCAGACGTTGTCTGCGCGCAGCCACTGGAATAATATAGCTCACGGAATTCTATCTTGTATCTTGTTTTGACTGTCTTCAAAACAACGCAGATACTTGAGATTGCTCAATTGCGCTCGTGTCAAAGATCCTTTGCATAATTTGGAAAATTAACTAAGATCTTCTCTTGACCGTTCAAACTTCGTTTGTTTATCTTCTACGTTGAGGATAATAGGTTTTCATAACAACTAAATGGAGAATAGATGCCGAGATGCCCTTAAAACGTTGCGTAAACTTGATCGGTCGTAACGCTTGCACGCTTGCGTGACTTACAAAGTAAACAAAGATGATCGGAAGGCCCTTCTCAATAATTTCGTTAAAATATAGGGTCATGAACTGCGAATGAAAGAATAAATTTGGTACTCTGGTCATTACAGACATATCACGCAGCTTAATTAAAAAGACACAAACAAGTTAAGATTATTTGCAAAACAACATACATACACTCCGAGAGAATTCTTGCAGTTTCTCCTGACGGTTGCTAGGATATTTGTCTCGTGGGTAGAAACGATCTATAGATCATATGAAAGAACCAATCAAAATGCGTGTATAATTAAGCTTACCATAAATATCACGGATGTCATCAAGGACAGGGGACCGGGGATTCCCCCAGGATTCAACGAGCATATGAGCCCCGTCAACTTTGATACAGGAATTTGGAGTCATATAAACTAGTCCAGTTGAAACAGATCGTTCTTTGACTTGTGAATAAGACAACATAATCGTTTCAAAGCCTGACCGATGAAGCTGTTACATTTTTTTCACTCTTGTCAGATTGTCATTCATCTCTGTTTTGCAAGGAAAGCGTTATTTCAGTTTTTTACCCTCGGCTTCCTCAGTCATTCGATCAGAACACGAAACAAAATAAAACTCCTTGTTCAAGAGTAAGCAGCAAAAATAAAGAAAATATCTGCTTACAGTCCCATCTCTCTCACTTTTTTTTATTTAAAAAGTGCTTTCGGTGCCTGCTCGAATCAGGCGTAACAGAAATTGATTTCAAGGACAGAGATTTTTGATGTAGAAAGAAAAGCGCTTCAATGTTTTTACAACGACGTTATGGGCGAAACAGAAAGTCATATTGATATCTGTCACACCAAGAGATTATCAACCGCAGTTTATAGTTTCTTGTCTTAGACCGATCAAACTCAGCACCTTGTTCTCACACGAGATGCTTGCATTAATCTTTGTTTCTCGCCACTTTTGGCCTCATCATCCAAACAAAGCGTGTTTATTTTTGAAAGGGTTACCAGCAAAAAAACTAAATTTATAGTAATAGTTATTCGTTAGGAGGGAACAAGCAGCAAACACAAGCATACATTCCGAATTAAAAATAGCACAACTTTTTGTGTTGCTTGTAAGGCCAAAGTTAGTCATAAAATTCATCGAGAGAAAAACTTTATTCTTTAATCCTCACGATCAAATTAGAAATTCTCTCTTATAGCCTACCAAATCAGTTGAGAAAACTTAGCGTTCTATCAATCGAACGCTTTGTCTGAAAAGCTTGGCTTTTTTCTGTATCTGTTTATTGGATATTATAAAGGAATTGATATTGTATTGCATGAGAAATTACTAGTTAGTCTAAAAATTGAAGCGAATATATCTGATAAATATATAAAAAAAATATTGTTCATGTTATTCGCGTCCGCTGCAGCACTAAATAGGACAAGCCTGCAGGCTGACAGATCGTTAATCGCATTAAGCGTTGCGTAAAACGACGCAGTAAAACGAGATTCTTCTCCTCTTGGCCACGAAGTGTAATAATAGGCATGCAACGCATGCAAGCGTTTTGTGGGTTAGGATGGGCCACCAAATAATTGACGTTTGCATTCTTGTACAAGAAAAAAATTACTTTTCAAAAGATTCCAACGAAAACATCGTTTAATGGAGAGCGAAAAAAAGCCCTCTCAATTCATTCGAAATAAACTCAGGCACAAGTCTTTTGCGGTCTATTGTCTTTGTTGTCTAAATAATTGTAAGCAAAAATAAATTGCATTGGTGCAACACTCACTGTTGTCTCCTTCAGAGCCATCGTTTGGTCTCGTCACGCAACACGTTCTCTCTCCTTCCGTTGCGTGACGAGAGCGAACAAAGGCTACGAGCGAGGATACGCTAGCATGGGACACCTCATTATTTGCATTTGGTCACGAGCGCTTCTTCGCCCGCGTGAATGTATGAGGTCTTCACGAACATAAGCCAGCGAGAGGTCTGTCCGGGCTTTGGTATTGATAATTAGTGCCAGATTCCCCGCAAACCTCTCCCCGACTTGTCTTACAATGTATACTCAATTTCGGCCCCTCAGGGATGGGCTGAGATTCACCACACGTCTATAACCTTCAAAATAGACACGTGCTGCTGATTCTAATTCTAAATTTGGTTGCTTCATTATACAAAGCAATAAAGCGTTCAGAGTTAGAGTCGAGGTAAGTACCATATATTAATTGTTGATGTGCTAATGTGTTAATGCAACCTCTCATCAGTTTTCCAATTCATATTCAGCGCCTTTATAATCAGAGCTGCTGTTACATAGACCATTATTATATTGATTAATATTCTTACACAGCATGAATTGCTATAGAAGGACGTCGTTTTTAATAAACTCCATCTTTTTTCAAAATTTTCTTTGTATACCTTGGATAAAAATTATCTGACGCATTAACATCGGTACTCCTACCGTGTTGAGTCAAATTCGTTTCATTCATACCTTTCCATCAGTTGTTAACAATCAAACCGCTTGTGTGAATTTTATCGAATAGACATGCCCAATCTGTGTCCTAACCGCCATGAGAAGTTTACAAATGCTAACATGATTTACACAGTACGTTTTACGCGGGGAGTCAGTTGTCTTCGGCAAAACAAGTTTTAAGATTCAGAAAGATGGTAACCGTTTTTAGTGTTCCCAATGTAAACAATGGGTGAAGTAAGGCCATTCGAAATTGAAATTTTTTTCATGAATATGTTCATCAAATGAGCAGAAATTCTTCTCGTAAAATCTCCGTTGGGCACAGCTCTTCTAATGTTGTCTCCTTGGCCATCCTAAGTAGCTTAACTTTTTCCAGTGTCAGTTGTAACGCAGGTTATGACATAAATCACACAGTATTGCTAAATTTCAAATGAATTCAAGGCGGGGAAATCTAGTCTGTTTGATAATTTAACCTTGTCCGCTTAATTTATGGAGAAGATGATGAGCGATTGATTTCAGGTTCCTCAACGGCCTTTCTTTTTGTTCCGTAGAAATCGAGCTCAATCTTTATACTTGGTAACCGTTTGTCCCTCTTCGGTTTATCTATTTTTTATTCCGCCATTTTACTTCTATTTTACAGAAGGTTTCACGTCTTTCTTACAATAGCTTTTCGCATTTATCTTTGTTTTGCAGGGGAAGTCGTATTTCGGTTTCTTGCTTTTGGTTTCATCAGTCATACGAATAGAATATCAAACAAGACAAGCTTCTTGTGTAAAAGGTTAGTAGTAAAAAAAATAAATTTAGAAACAGTCTTTCCCGCTTTACAAAACTAAAATGTTTTGCACTGGACATTCAAAGACCGAGGATTTAACCTCTAAATAGTCTTAGATTTTGGAAAAGATTTGTTGCTTAAAACTTAACTTAAACTGACCATAGTCTGCAAAATAAAATGATGAACTAAATTTTAGGACTTTAACTTTCATGATCTCACTAAGTCTCCTTTGCAAATATAACAAATATACAGTAAATAATTTTAGAGAATGAAGTGTTGCGTCAATTTGACACCGTCCAGCTGATAAGTTTCTTTATTCTCCAAAACTGTTGGCTGAAGAATATATTGATATTGTAGGGGGAAATTGCACGTTAAACAATTATTTGGTGTCATAGTCTGGGAGTGAAAGTGTAAAAGCAGATACGCGATGAATGAACCGGAAAATCAGATTTTTAAATCTGAAATCTTTAAAAAAAAGAACATGAAGATGTCATGTTTTTTATTTAAATTACGGGGAAGTTAGAAAGCGACGTAGTTCTGTTTTAGGTTTTCTAAACGATTCTTTGTTTCACCGACTTATCCATCTCGTTTTGTTTAAGGAACTTATGAGTTCACACAAAGCAGAGAGAAACTGGTTTTATTTTCTAAATCCTCACAGATGTTGATTTCTCAGACACATGTTAATTTAGTAGCAAACCAACCGACATAAAAGTAAGTAGCTTTCGCTTACGAACTCTGTTTCCTCTGTTTGTGCCCATAATGCTTTGTTGGACAAACAGCACTGAATTATTTCCTACAGTCAGTAGAACTGTATCCTGACGACTTCCCTTTTTTCGTTATTGCTTCCTTTGTTCACGTACATTTAAATTTTTTTTGATAAAAGATGAGCTGACCAAGAGTGTGACCTCAAGACACCTTAGCTCAATATTTGTCGAACATCTTCTGTAGCAATATACCATGAATATCGTATTTCACCGGATACTTGCTGTATTTCGCGATCTTTCTGGGAAATCAGTTGAATAATTAATACTAAGCATGAGTGTGAAGTGTCTCCGAGAAAAATGGTAGTTGCCTATTTTGCATACGAACGAAAATTAAAGCAAACTCCCCTGTTTACAAATACTCAAACACATTTGTTTTGTTTCCGTATTTTAAATCTTAAAAGTCCGTCGTCTATGTAATGATATTCCTGTTTAACTCACGCTTACTTACTCGGTCAGCGGTTCAACAAAGCAAATAACTATTTACCGTGAAGTGTCATTTCCGCTTTTCCTAGAATTGGATTTTAGTGACGTATGTCTTTAAAAATTTACGGAGAGGGGAAAATATGCAACTGTAAGAATCTCTTGTCATGCTCTAGTGACATTTCGTCGTGAATCGTCAAGGAATACGGTTGTTATCCATTTTGCAGCGCTAATTCAGAGTGTCTTTCCTTTTATTTACAGCGATTGGTCAAGGTATTATCAACGAGTTCTAGGTAAGTTCAGATTAACGGAGAAGGTTGACGTTTCGCAAGAAAATATTCTGAAAGCATATCAACCTTAGACCCTCTGGTTTGATATCGCAGTGGTCTGTTATTACCCTTCCACTACGTAAAAAATATATTTCGAGGCAAAAATCGACTTGTAGAATATGAAATTGACCGCGACCGCTAGATTGTGCCTTTTAACGACGTGGCATAACCAGCTTCGTAAAAGAGATAGGACGTTTTGAAATTTCTCTCCTTCGAAGCCTTTCATGGCAATAGATTTTAAATAAACATTGATAAAAATAAGTCACAACGTCAGTCATTTTCATCTTGCTTTCTAGAGAGCATGAGAATATGTGTGTTCACCTTCATGCTTTTAAAATATGCCTTTGCTTGTGCGAGTGCAATAACATTGAGATCAGTGACCAAAATTTGAGGTCAGCATCATTCTCCCCTCAAAGAACAAATATGGTATCATTTTTTAGCTAACCATTCTTTCAATAATTAGAGTGAAAACTAAGTAGGAAAAACTTAATTAATCAAAACAGAATTAAAACAGGTAAAAAGCGTCTCTATTTCCATAATCCTCATTTTCAAACAATCATATGCATCTTTTTACTTTGCTAGTTATAGATAAATTTGAAAGACGTTTGGGTGGTGTCCTTGAGGTGCTGCTATGGCAGAGAAGGAGAGGGAGGGGTGAGTTCAATAATCCATTTGTTCGTACATCTGTACCTCAGTTTGTTCGATTTTTTGTTTCCTCGTTACTTTATTCTTTGCCTTTTCTTCGTTCTTTCTTGTTTCCCTCCATACCCATTCTTTCATTCATTGGTTCAGCCTGAAATTTACTTAAATCAGACTTTATTGAAATTTACTGAAGTTAAACCCTCAGGCGTTTGGAAGTTAAAGTGTTTTAAAGCAACTGGCTTTGATCGAATTTGCAATAGGTTCTTAAGCTAGTTGCATCAATCATCAATAAATAATTCAGTACTCGTTTTCCTTTCTCTTAAATGTTGACAACCCCACCATCAGGTTGACCATGATAACATGGTTTTTCAGTGTCTAATATTGTCAACCACGTTTAACAATGATGGTGACCATGGTTTCTGACCATGCTCACATTTAGCTAGTGACCATGGTTCACAGTCAACCATGTCACACCAAAAGACATTCATACCAAAACTATCTGACTGTTTAATGTAAAGGCTGATATATTCGAAAAAAGTAAAATTGATTTAAGTAATTCAACAACTCAGGGTAGGTTTCATCAAAATATATAACAACTCCTCACCATGGAATACCCTGGAAAACCATGTCCAGTGTACTAATGACACTTATTGTGAAAACTCTTGAGTTAGAAAAAGATCAAATTCTGAGTTCTAAATTTAAGACACTAACATAATTTTCATTGATTTGGAACCCTTACTTCGTCAAAGAATTCATTAAGAATTACTTTTTCCTAACTAAACTAGATAACGAGTCAGACCGTGATGTAACAACTTAAACAGTGTCACACTCAACGAAATTCTACACAGCCATCCCAATTTTTTTTTTAATTTTCGCACTTTTATGTTTATGTAATCAAGAGCTTGCAGCAATTTACTGCTCGCTTAACCCAGAACGTAAAATTGAAACATGTGTGCAGATTAAAGGAGTAAAATGAGACGTTTCAGTTTCTTTTTTCTCATCCTTGCAGTGTTTACATCTGCAGTGTTTCTCATCCTTGCAGTGTTTACATTCACTTCACGTCGCGTTCAATCATGCATAATTCGCGCAGAAAATTAGTGGGACTCAGAGGCATTTTATGAAATAAACGTTTATTGCCAGTAACTTTGATATATACAGCTAAATATCTGATGTAGTCTGTTATGCTTTGCTATATTACACCTGAGTGGAGTATGTGCATGAACGATTCCTTGGGAAAACGAAAAACGATCTCATAGCCACGATAACTTACATTAACAATTCGTACGAAAACTCAAAACAAAAAAATAGATAACTATGGGGGCGAGAGACTTATCTGGAGGTATGAGCTGTTACAAATAGTCATTTAATTTCTGTATTACGAGTCCGTCTTGTTGGGAAGCTGGATCGAGAAGCTTGGTTGATGGGCAGCGCTTGGTAACCACCCTATCTCCGCGATATGGTTACGCGGGCTCAACCTTTTTAACGGCTTCCGAAAAAAGTGCGTTGATGAGGTAAATTAGCCACTGTAAAGAGTTTGAAAAACCAACTTAAGCAACTGATTGAACACTCTTCATATTGATTGCTGGACTGCAAGATTTAAGTTGCAGAGGTTGTATAATATATATAAATTACGACTGTGAATGATGGCATAGTCTGTATAATATAGAAGGTCTTAATTGATGATTAAGAATTTTGTTCAAAAAATGTCCAATTTAGCTAAGATATATGTTGCTTTTGGTGTGAACATATTCTGAGTTGATTGTTGATTGGTCCTACAAATTGTGAAATAGATTTTTTCATCCATTTCATGGAAATCTGAGTGTATTAATCCCTGAGTTTACTTGAGGACGAAGTGTTCTATTCAAGAGAAAATGTCTAAAAGGATAAGAGGAGAGAAGTTGCTATCATGAAAGCTGGAAAGATTTGCATAGTTTTGAATAATAACACTTCCTTTTTAATTTCATTGAATCTCCTCCAGTGAAAACTATCGATGAAAAAAGAGATTGATGCAACCTATGTTTTTGGCAGTGACACGTGAATATTGGAAAAATAAGTTAATTTTTACCGTGTGTTTCCAATTTTTTTAGTGACACTATTATTCGATGTGATCTCGTACATAGAGACAGATTCCTCAGGTTTACCAAGCTGTTTTTAAAGCCAAAACCAAATTATAACAAAAATCTAGACGAAAAATTTTACCTCCTTTACCATTTTATTGTTTTAACCCTGAACTGCTTGGTTTAATTTACTCTACCTAACAAATATAGAAGCCTTGTCTGTGCTCTGTTCTGTTGTAAAGCGCACAGGAAGCGGCTAGAGTACGAAAGAAGTGTTTCTACCTACTTCTTGAGACAGACTTCATCTCCAAAGCGAGCAACAGTGTCACTAGCATGCTTTATACTCTCATAAAGCACGCTAAAATAAGCCAATCAGTTAGATATGATATTATTGGCTGAACAAGACAAAAGCTGTCAGAAGTGTCAAACCTTCAAAGTTCCTAGCCATTAAAGTTCTCAATCTGCAATAGTTTCCAAACTGAAATAGTTTGGCAGGTCGAATTTAACACGTTTACCTGAATTTTTCTAGTTTGTAACAGAGAATCTGAAAGTGAAATGTTCGGTGACTTTCACATTTATTGTGCAAATAGAAATCTGTACTCCCCTTAAAGTCTTAGTCGTAATAATTTGCAGCATTTGGGAACAACAAATTGAAGCGCAATTCGGCGTACTTTTTGGCTAAGCAAAGTTGCTTTACTTTCCATCTATATCTATCTATCCATGCGTCTATTCAACGGTATATTTACTTTTCATCCATCCATTCATTCATTCATTCACTCTTTTATTCAATTTATTTACTCTACTAATAGCCATTAATTCTTGTTTACATTGTTTCCTTCTATCCATTCATTTAATCGTCTATCCATTTAGTCAATCAATCGTTCGTTCAATCAGTCAAACATTCGGTCAGTCCGTTTGTACTGCATGTCCCCAGTTAGTTAGATAATCAGTCAGTTGATATCTGCCTATTTGCCTATCTTTACATTTGTGTTTTGTTTTGATTATTTGTTCATTGTTATCACCATCATCAATCATGTACAGGAACCAGAACGATGAGGGACAAGTAGAAGCAGCATTAGTAAGACTTAGCTTTTTGTCTGTTTTGACCTTCACTTAAGCAACGGTTCCGGACACTGCCTTGGGAGAACCCTTACTATTACCTCTACTTCATAAGAGTTTAAACGGATTTGGGAAAAGCTCGGTGAAATCAGCTTTACAATATCTGTAAAATACGGTCTTCTCTCAGATTGATATACATAATATCTCAACGACCGTTAGCAATCGTTATCCGTCGTTTCGCAACGAATATTACAAAAAAGACCAATATGTTGGATCATTATCAAATTTATGTTATTAAAAATTATGAAAATGAAATTTAAGCATGTACACTCGACCACGTGCTCTCTTTCTAGGGGAAATAAATTATTTTTTCTAAGCGATAGTAATCTGGATTAAGCAGGACCTGGAGATATAAATGTTTATTGGATTAAATATGTTTGACTCAAGCACATATTTTTTCTGACTGAAAAGACCGATATCCCATACAGCTGAACTAGTACTCTAAGGTACCATGCCTCAAATTTTCAAACATTTTTTTTGTTTGTTCGTTTGTTTTTTTTAATGTTTATTCTTCTTCTTTTTACATATCAACAAGAATGATAACTTCGAAACAAAGCGAAACTGCAGTGAAGGTGTGCGACTTTACTAGTATATTGGAGTTTTTTTTTCCCTATGATATGTATTTGCAGTCCTTCACTGTTATATTCATGTTTTCAAAATTTTACATGTGTCGATGAAGATCCTGATATGTGTCTATTAGGCTTGGGATTATATTCGATGACAGGAAAACCGTGAAGAAAGTGTAATATCATCTACGTGTTTTATAAATGAAGAGTTTAACTTCACAGATTTAAAGTTTTGGAATTGTTGGTCTTTGCAGAGTAAAAATGAAATGAGAATTCTACCAAACATACGCCAGGATTTCTTACAGTAGTTTCCCAACAGTCATAAATCCCCCAACCTTTGAGTAGTTTCACAAACAGACATCAATCCCCTTGGAACTGCGTTTGCTAAAACATAATTATTGTGTTAGTCTTAGAAAACAACCCCATTGATGATGATACAACAGGCCCTATGGATACAATAACTCAGAAACAGAGTGGAAAAAGAAAGGTCAAGGTCAAGAAGAAGTCTGCAGTCGTGAGTAATTACGCAGTAAAACCCTCCTTCTATGTAGCCAATTTGTTCCTGCTTCCTTTCTATCTGCAGAAAGAAAATTACCGTTTTTTCGAACACTTTACCTTAATACTAACTATCAAAATTGAGATAAATAATACTCCACAGATCGTTGACTGTGAATCTCAAAATATACACGAATACAACTCTTCCTCGACAAAGTAAAAAAGTCACTTGTTTTCACCTAGTGATCATGCATAGGTCGAATAATGATCAGTTATGACATCTCACTTTTAGCTATATTGTCTTTTCAGAAAATGAAAGTGTCAGCACCTGAACCGGATATTCCTGAAAAGAAATCGGTACGTTTCATGCAGCCCCATACAATTTCGAGATTTAAGAAGTACCTTGGAAGAGGAGCCCCCATTATCAAATGAGGGCTCTAGCTCATTGGGGACGTCTCATAAATGACATATTCCTTTGTTATGCAGGTTAAGAGCAATAAGCAGAAAAAAAGGGAGGAATACCGGCGAATGAAAGTAAGTAGTTCTTGTTTAGATCCACACCACAATCTTTGTTCTTATGGAGCGTAAGACCTCCGTGTGCGGTACGTGCTCATCTTTTCAGGTGAAAAATGTATCCAAATTACTAGAGTTTTCTCAAGCATGTACGGTGCTGAAAGAAAATAATTAAGAGTAATGGTTGAAATAGTTACTTGCAGATTTATTGATTGATCAATTAAATTATTTTCCATAGGAAGTGGAGAAAATGGTTGAGGAACAAAAACTTAAAATGGAGAAAGATCGGGAAAAAGAACAGAAGAAAGAGGAGGTGAGTTAGGAAACACATTCACCATCATTACAGGTTATAATTGATGATTGCATGGTTATGAACATGTCTTATCTCCTTTTGTTTCATCTATGCCCGGAACTTATCTTCTTCTATGATAAAGTTCGGATGCAACGCGTTGTCATTGGTTGAACGAGCATGCTTTATCAGAATACACAGCACAGAGAGCTGAGCTAAAGCTTTTACGCCTTCTGCCAAATTGTACCATTTCCGACCTTTTCCGGGACTTCTCTCTAACTTTTTTCCTTAATTGAATGTGAAATTTCGGAACAAGCGAGCCGACAAGCAGCAACAGAAGAACTGAAAAAAGGTTAGAGCAGAGACGAGAATCCTCAAAGAGAAAACAAAATGGACAGTCCGAGTTTTGAAGGTTTTCGGGCTCAGTTAGATTGCAAACTTACGTACGGTAATAACAATCAAACACACCTAACACTAGTATAGTATGTATAGTTTTGTGTTCAAAACAAAAAAACTGAACAAAGCAGGAACAATTAAAAATATAGCCAAACTGTAACTGTTGAAATCCATACTAATCATGACGAATTCAGAGCGACTGCGATCATGCTGAGGTCCATCACGGCTAGCTCATCATAGCGATCTCCGATCATCGCTGTGAAGCAAGCCTCAAAAATTACAGCAGCTGCCGCTCGAGTGAACAACCAAGAGCTGGCTCTGATATCTTCTCTGTTCCGTTGAGTGGATTGTCATTCATTCGTGCTCGAGCCATTTCCTGCGTGCTTTACAGCAAAACACAGTAAAGGCTTCTCTATTTGTTAAGCAAAGGGTATGGGGACCAATTTGCAACTTACTTTAGATGAATTTTTCATTGCAGAATAATGAGAAGTTAGTTAGCCAACGGGTACTTCCCACTTGCGATGTAGTATCAGGTATTAGTCATGCAAATTTTTGGTTCAGGCACAAAGATTTAAGACTATTCAAAATTTTTTACGGCTGCACTTTGGTTTTTCTTTGCAATTGAACTGAGAGTAACAGATAAGCACAGTTATCAAAGCGAGATAGTTTTGAAAAGGATTTAACACTTGTGCAGTGCTCTAACGAGTTGCATAAATTATCGAGCCTAAATCAGAGCGAGAGGTTGTGTGAAAAAACATACCAATAATTGTGTTACCTTTTTGTTTTGTTACCTTTCTGTTGATTTTGGCTCGAATGGGGCAGGGAGAAGCTTTACCGTATGAATATCGTATCCATTTTAAAGTGCAATATGCTCAATTTACGTTGAACCCTTCAATCATTAAGAGTGACTAGCATCTAATTTCTCCTGACAGTCTCATCCCTGAATCAAACATTTAGGTCGCAAGAATAAAGGAAATCATCACTTAGTAAAGAGGCCCTTGATTATTAAGCAAATTCTCCTTGTCAGTACTTCAAGAAGTGTGCAGAGAACGGTATATAAATATGTATACTGGTTTTTGGGAGTAAAGGCATAATTCTGATTTCTTTTTAGTTTTTCTTCCCTTCGTTACTTTCACACTACTCATTTACAAGCTGTGTACAATTATTGATAATCTTATTGGATTTCTTTGAAATACTGATTTTTAATCGCTATTTTTCTGTTACACTCAAGCCATGGAAGCGACATGCTCCAAGACGGAGAAAAACGATAAACAGGCTGGTAGGCTCAATTTTGTTATTAAATTTTTTCCCCTTAAATATCATTTATCTGCCATAGGTTGTACCATGAATGTAAAAACTATCGAGAACTATATATCTATAACTATTTCCCGTAATTGATGATCATTAGAAAACTCATTTCAATGCAAACACTCTAGATATCTTACAATTTGGTATCCTTTCAAAAACTAAAAACTACTCGGCTGAAGTAGTAATCTGTCTAATTTAAAGTATTCACCAGTATTAGACTTACAATTAATTGGACATGTATCGTCGCGAGTTGCATGACACGACAGTCTCAGACAATGTGCTTCAAAGCTGAATATGTTTATGTGCTCGATCTCCGCAGCGGATGTTGCATCAGGTGCAATACCTAAACAACGGAAATTGATCGCAGCATCCAGAAGAACCAACGACAAGGATGGTAAAATTGAACGGAAGAAGGAATCCAGCTCTTTGAAGAAAGCAGGGTCATTAGTCGAGACTGAGGTGCGAAAGTAACAAGCAATGAAAATGAGTCGTTTGAAAAAGATAACTGACTAGCCAATAATGTCAGTGTCATTATTATATTCACTATTACTATTATTACCAGCATCATTGTCATTATTATCATTCACTTTCAGGTCTGCTTAATTGATCATGAGCCCACTTTGTATCTACCATCAGTGGCAAAGGATTCAAGTAAGGGCCACTGATAGTAGATGCAAAGTGGAGAAAGTGGGTAAACAGCCAAGTTTAAGGGCTTCCTGCTTCGTGATGTTAGGCTCTGGTGGTTTTGCTGGTTAGAGGATTCCGTTAACAGTCCTTTTGATAGTGTCCGCTTGTTCGGGGTCGAGTAGTATGATCACTGATTCAATCTTGACAATAATCTCTGCAGCAGGTATGCTGTTAGGAATTACGGCGAAGTTTAGTCCTTTCTTCAGTAAGGCAGTCTCGGAGTCGCTAAGGGACCTAGAATATGGATTAACATGTCAGTTAGCTTTGTCAGAATGCGGTGTGTTTGTTGATGAGACAACCGCCTGTTTCTCCTGCAGAAGTATCTCGAACTTTTGCTGCTGTCTTTCTTTGGTGAAGACTCGTCTGTTGTTCTTAATCTGTTCTAGTATCCTGCTAGTGTCGTCCGGCGAGACTTTTGATAATATCCTTTGTGGAGAGTTTTGAAGAATAAGCAGTAACATCATCAAGATGACATCTTTATCATATTGGCCCGTGAAAGCGTAGAAAGCTTCTTAAAGCATTTAAACAACCAACATCCTTCCACTCGCCTCACCATGGAGACGGAGAACAACAAAAAACTCGCCTTCCTCACACCACAGTTACAAAAGAACCTGATGGACGCCCAATCACCAGCGTAAACAGGAGGCCGACACACAGTGGCCAATACCTCACGTATGATTCTCCCCACCCGCAATCAGTAAAGCGCGGTATTATCGATTGCATTTAAGGGGATGCCAAACGTCTCGTAATAAAACCCTCCGTTATTTCTAATGGTTATCCTTCCTCTTTCGCGCAGAGGGTAACATAAACAAAGACATCCACCGCCAGCATTGAACTCCCCACCGAGTTCAGATCCACTGCAGCCGTACCCTACGTCTGAGGTATCTTCGAACAACTTCGCCGCTGTCTATAAAACAAGGCGTACGCACTGTTTTCGAGTGAGAGACTACACTACGATCAAATTTCGTTTCGAGAACGGGTGTATATATAATATAAAATATATCAAATATGTAAATCTGCTACCGCAGTAAATTGAGACGTTATTTGCTTCAAAATCTAGTAGAAGTTCCTGTTTTATTATGGGTTTTTGTCTGCTTGAGTGTTCGTTTAGATTTTGGTTAATGCGGTCTCTCAATTCTGTTTTTACCAAACTTAGGTGTATGAGGAATATAGACAACGAGAAGTGTCAGGGGCTAAAGAAAAGTGCAACGGCGAAGAAACAGTAAAGGATCGGTTCGATGATCCAGCAATAGAGAACGGATCAGGAAATGAAAGAGATCGCATGGAAAATCATTTAAATACAGGGGTAGTTTGGCCAGAAGAAGGAGAAAAGAAAGAAGAGAAAGTTTTATCTTATGAAAATGTTCAGCATGGTGGCTTCTTTGAGAACCAAGACGTATTTTCGTTGCATCGCGATAACCAAGGTGTAGACGATTCGGGCAGAGGAGAAAACAAAATCGATCAGGGCACTTTGGAACTATTAAAGAACTTTTTCAGGGAGCGTTTCGGAAATGGAGATAAGATTATCGAGGAATTCTTGCAGTGGATTGAGGAAACCAAAGCAAGGAAACGTCAGCCCTTTTCACAAAGAGGAGAATATCCCTCACCCCAGGAAGCTTCATCAGTAACCCAAAGTAAGTCCCAAGTCAAAGAACCTTCACATGAAAGTCGTAAAGGGAAATATAAAAAAAAATATCGGAAGATTCACCCAAGATATGTTGGCTTTGAAATAGAGCCGTATGATCAACGAAAAAGGCTGACAAAATCCGTCACGCGAGATGAATTTCCTGACTTGGAACATCTGCGGGAATTGATACGGGAACAAACTTCCACGTATTGTCGTGCCATACTTCAACTCGATTCCAAGGCAGGTCACCTGTCATTTGCTGTTGTATCAGACACTATTACCCCAGATATCAAAATCAGTGGACGAGTCAGAGGAGCGTTCGACATGGACCAAGTTGTCGTTAAAGTACTAAATAAGCGGTCTACTTCAAGTGATGATCTTTCCAGTTCCCGAGGAAAATTTGTAGGTAAGTCTTATTTGTAAGTAAGTCTTATTTGTGCCGGATGGTGTAGCATGTTGCTAAAAGATTAAGAACTCAAGATGTATGTGCTGTGTAATGTAGGGATCAATCCCCATTCTAATGAATAACAGGAAGGTTATTGGGGGCGGGTTTTCTACCTTCAAATGTTTGCCGCTCAAATGACCCTTTAACAGGAAGATCTTGCAGCCTTGCTCAAAACCTCTGAAGAGCTTGTTTGTCAGTAGAAATTTTAACTTACTGATGCGAATTGTTGCTAATTATACCTATAACCTCTTGAATATAGGTGTGATGCACCCCATAATCAGTCATAAAGAACGACAGTTTGTGTGCAGGATCGATCCCGAGAACAAAAACGTAATGATTCCAATCAATAAGTGCGTACCGAAAATTTTCATACGAAGTTCAGCAAGAGGTGAAGATGGAGTGGAAAGTAAAGATTTATTAGGAGAAGAGTGCATGTTTCTCGTTCAATTTTTTAAATGGGAAGCACGTCCTAATTATCCATCGGGCACAATAATCCGAAGACTGCCGCAGCAGCCAACCTTGAAGAACAGCATGGAAATTCTGTTTGCAGAGCATTGCATTAGCGAGTTGTTCAGTGGAGAGTGTGACGAACAAGTGAAAAGCAAGTTTCCACCATCTTGGTTAATCCCAGCTGAAGAGGAAAGGAGACGTTTGAAAATTGATGGAGCGTTTACAATTGATCCTGAGAATTCCAAAGATCTAGATGATGCACTTTCCGTAGAAAAGCTTCACGACTCAGGACTATATCGTGTCGGAGTTCACATCGCTGACGTGAGTTACTTTGTGGAGCCTGACACCCCTTTGGATAAAGAGGCGTTGTCTCGTTGCTCTTCCTACTACCCCGTACATGGCCCTGAAAATGTTCCGATGTTACCACGAGGGTTGAGTGAAAACCATTGCAGCCTTCTTCATAATAAAAGCCGTTTGTGTTTGTCAATTTTTCTTAACATGTCAGAGGATGAGAGTCACGTGGAAAACTCTTACATAAAAGAAACAATTGTCAAGTCTACTTGTCAGCTCACTTACTCTCAAGCTCAAAAAGTTATTAATGGTCAAGATTGCTCATCCATGAACTTGGCAAAGGAGACTGTGGATAAGGTCCGACAGCTTAGTGACCTCGCACAAAAAATGAGGAAGTGGAGACTTCGAGAGGCAGCCTTTGATCATTGGTCAAGCAAAGACGAGCCAGGAGATTATGAAGCACACGAGCTTGTGGAGGAAATGATGATTGCTGCCAATAAAGAAATAGCTAAATTCCTCTATTCACGAGATAAAATGATAACACCCTTGCGGACCCAGCTTCCCCCCAAAAAGCACAGATTAAGTAGCTGGCTAAAAAAATTCGGTAAATTCATAAAGTTTTCTTTGTTTCCACACGCTGTTTATTCCGATGAGGAACTGCAGAAAATGACAAGAGATGAGGAAATTTCAGAATTTCCCAAATTCAAGGTGCAAAAGTCCGTTTGGTTTGATCTTTTTAGTGCTGCTGAAACACTGGACAAAGTCAAGCTTCGCCAGCTGACTTTCAGTGAGAAGTATCACTCTCAGTTGGCCATCGCAAAAAGGAAATTTGAGCGTATTCAACAGAAGGCTCGATACGCCTGCGAGGGAGATCCAGATGAAGAGAAGGAGAAGCTTGGCCACTTCTTTCGGAAAATGGACCCCTATACGCACTTCACGTCACCTATTCGACGATACATTGACATAGTGGTACACAGACTCGTCTTGAATTTGATATCTGAGGACCGTCGCACAGAAGCACCCTTGACGGAACGAGTTGCTGAGATGTGTCGTCGTTCCACGTTCGCTAATGCGAATTCCAAACACTTCAAAAAGGCATGTAAACAAGTCCACCTGGCAGCAATGCTCAGGGAAAAAAGCCACGAGATAACAGCAGTCGTTTCGACAATCGAAGATCACAGGAAAATAAGGCTGGAAATTACAAAACAAGAATACGATCAGGTCGCGCAAAGACAGAGAGAAATTGAACTGAGCACTTTGCAACCATTTGATGCTAAGCGTGGTGATTCTGAGGAAGTTGTACTTACTTGGAAGCTGAGACTATACATCGCTCCGGAGGGAAACATCGTGGAGAAACTTGATCGTGAAAGAGAAAAGGTTGCCATCCTTTTATCTCAGGAATTACCAGAACGAGAAGTCTTTTACTTGCCAGGAGAAAGGTGGCAAAAGCTTTTGAAAGCACTTCAAGAAGAAAATTTTGAACTCGTCACCTCGCTAATTAGAGAGTTGGATCAGCTTACCAGACCCCGAGAACAGAATAACCTTCACAATGACGGAAAGGTTGGATCAAATATGGAGTATACCCACGAGAAACAGATATCTCTAAACACATTTGATACTGTAAGTATTCAGCTCTCTGCCCATATGACACACGGGGTATTCCACCCAGAAATTCAACTCTTCAAGATTACCCCTAGCGTCCATATTTGCGTCGAGCACCGCAAATATCCAAGGGAATGTTTCACTACCGCACCATGCCATCAAATCTCTGGGAAGTACTCGACTTTAGTTGATTACATCGCAGCCTGGGAACCCGTTCTTGATTTGGAGGCTGCAACAGTGGCTGTGAACGAGAACGATGAATTAACCATACACAATTTGGATGTCAGGTGGAAGATAAATAGCAGTGGAAACCAAGAAGGCTTTTTCAGCCTTCAAAGCGTGTATTACAAAAGTCGTCATATCAATATCTATGAAGGGGATTTCGTTTGTGTCAGGGTACCGGAAAAGATTTACATGGCTAAATCAATCTTCGTAGCAAGTGAGGGGAACAAATCAGAGGTAAGTACATCGTCATTTATTTTCAGCAATAAAGTAATATCACGTAGCTTGCATATATACTTTTACGGTATTCTCAGCTTTGTAAGGGACAGTTTGAACCTTTTGATTAGTTCTTTCAGTTTCAACTATCAGCGTCTGTGCCGAGGTGTGACCTTTTGTGGAAAATAATTGCGCCAGTTGTCACCAAGCCGATTATTTTTTTTTACCGGCGGGAAGCGAACGCATCTGCGAAGCAAGGGAAAGAAATTGTTTTGAAATACCAGTTTCCAATGATAAAAGCGAAAATATTGGATTTGAAACTTTCAGTGGAACGAAACCTTACTTTAAAGATTATTTAGAAACAACGACATTTAAGTGTTTTTGGATGAATTTCAATTCCTAGTGCTTCGAGGTTTTCAAGGCTAATTTGCTCTTCGTACACTTGCAGTGAGCAATTTAATACAACATAACCAAAAGAAAGTCTTTCTTGATCGTCTACTTCACACGTGTCAATAATCATAGAAAAACATTCGAACAGCCTGAGCATAGCGTATGCACTTGTCGTGAGCTGGAACTCAAAATCACTTGAATAGTTGTATCAGAAACATTCTTGCTAGTCTCTTTTCCAGTAAACGATATCTTTGTGATTCGTTTCACATATCAAGGTCCAGCTATGTAGATTTCTTCGTTCAACACCGTTTTCAAAGCGATTATGGCGGTCAAAAGTTGCACGTGATTTGTCTTTTTATTTACAAAAAAAAGAGGGAAAGATGTATAAGCGTCAACCTTACAAAACAGGAACGTGTAGAATTCCATGACACATTTATTTCATAATGGCTGCAACTACCTAATCCGCATAACGCCTCTATTGGTCAATTACAAACCATCCAAAGCACACTTAATAAATATTCGGCAATCACCATATGCCAATTTAGTCGAAGAAAATCTGATTTCTGTTCTGACTGTTTCTTGCTTAGTGGGATTTTGACACGGGACCGTTCCATGAAAACGGTAAAAACGGCGGTTTTTGTTCTGGAAAGCCGGGAAATCCAAAATTTACATCTAAAAATGCGAAAAGAAAATCTTTAAATGATCTCACTCTTTGCAAAGACACTTCCAAACGAGTAACCAAACGATTGAATTTTATCATGAATAAGAAATCTCTGAAACTGGCATTACCAAAGGCCATGAGGCTGTTGAACATTTTGTCAAGAAACAGTAAAGTTGTAAAACAAGTTGGAAGACGGTTACTGATATGAACAGACCCTTCGCTGGCTCGCTTATCTCAAAGCCCTACAATTGGCGCAGGAAGGTTCCTGCCAAGGCGCTTATAATGGTGGTCTGCTTGCAGGCCATAAGTAATATACTTGCATGAAATTAGCGATATAGTTAAAGCATTTAAATCATTTAGCTGACACTGTACCCACAACATCTGCCGAAATATGAAATGGAATTTGATTGTTGTGTTCGAACCTGACGGCGATTATTTTTATCCCCATAAAGATGGAAGGACAACTAGCCATGAAGCAGTTAAAAGGCACCCCATCCCTAGAGAGCAACTCGAGTGGTAGTTCTAGGTCAAGTATTTGGGTGGGACACTGTATTGTTGGAGAAGCTAAATTGAATGAGGAATCGAAAATAGTGTCAGTGAGGATAAATCTCTGTCAGTCAGCATCGGAATTTCCCAAAGAGCTGTTGATTGGAGACATTCAACGCCTGAGTACGTTGACAATTATTCATCGACCTCCTATCCACAGGTAATGAAATGGGTGTTGTTAATTACACAATGCAAATAATTATGTCCAGAATGTGATCTTTTATCATACGACTTGTAGAGCTAGTTCTCTGATAATCACCAGAAGTGCTGATATTCCCAACCAATCTCCTCCCTGATCATCATCGTCCCTTTGTCATTATAAGGGAACGACCATGTCATCGAGTAATTTGGCCACAGCCAGCGCCAAAGAAGTCTTGGAACACGATGAGCGTCTAATCTTGAAGGATAATGAAGGGAAGAAGGGAAGAGTGGGGTGTTTTATGTTGATAAGTGATAAAAGTCAAAGTAACCGAAACGTCTTGACAAATATTTTACGGATACACCAGACCTTGGCGGGCCAATTTTACTGATTTTTTTTTTCATGTCAAGCTACGCATTACTATTGCAATTATAGTTTGCGAGAAAAAGCTTTGTAAAATACGCACGCAAATTCTTACAAAAGCGTATTATCGGATTGAATTATTTCGCCCTTTTTAGTGTGAATAGCCAATTATAACATTTCATCTTATGATATACACGTATGGCTCTCGGAGTGTTGACATAACTTGACAAGTGGTCACTCAAAGACGTGAAATGTTGGCAAAAACCTACTTCGTTATGAGGCAAATATGCCTTCTTTGAACGAATCATGAGGTCAGTTATGTAAACTTTATGGATGGCATTTAAATTTTACTGCCAAAATACTAACCTAATTGACCATGTGGGGGAATTCCCTTTTTTTGAAATGGATCGCCCGCAATGGTCTTCGACGTAATACGCATATGTAAAATTTTGATTAGCAAACTCGACAGCTTAATTTTACCGAAAATCAACCCCTCAGGATTGAAATTGTGCGGAAGTTTAACCGAGCAGTCAGATTTGATACCTAATTAATTCACTTAAACATCGTCTATTTATAAATGTCGCATCTCAGTCGATTTAGAATTATGTCAGTATAAAACGGAACAGATAATGCATTTCATAACCTATCCATTGTTATATTGTTACTAGCGGTTATGCTTCTAATAACATACGTGAAAAAAATTATGCGCGTCTGATTGCCTGTGTGCAGAGTTGTAATACGAGTGCAAATTACAAATAGCGTGCGCTGCTTTCAGCGTGCGCTGCTTTCAGTGATGCGTTTTTCATATAAACTATGGCAAGTAACAACATACTTTCTCGTGCAGTTTGGTATAAAGAAGCACTTGCTAATTTTTCAAAGACTGCAAATTGCACTTGTCCTATGGGTTCGTGCAATTTCACTGTCTTTAAGAAATTCAATCTTGCTTATCAACACCAAATTGCGCTCAAAATCATGTTGTTACCCATACAGATTGCGCGTTAACAATTTTTCTCGCGAAGGACAACCGCGGTCTAACGTATCCTTAACTTGGCGATCGTAAAGAGCCCTAATCTTGATCGTCTGCAATTACTGACAACTCTACCTAATAAAAAAAGGCAGATAGCCTATTTGAAGAAAACTTTTGGGACATAATTATTAAAGAAGCTCGAGAAAAATTAAGCATTCATGAATTTCGTACTTGCTACTCCGTCATTTTTCGGTTTTGGTTCTTTAGTGCTCGACTTACGACTTTGTTGACTTTCTTTTCACTAGACGAATGTCTGCGGTCCTACGTCGGGGGCTTAAAAATGCTCCCAAATTAGTCGAGGCGATATGCTTGGGGCATGAGCCTAGTCAGGGTAAGAAGAACATAGATAACTAGAATTAAAAGTCTAAGCTGATACTTACAATACACAAATGAATTGTGTAATCGCTATATTGAAAGGTACGACTTCATATCTTTATTAACCTTCTAATTAGCTCCACGTTTTCGATTTACAATTGAAATAATTTTTTATCTGACATTACGAACACCTCAGTTAAGGAGAAGAGCGGATTGAAGCCAAAAGGTTAGCATATTCTTTACCGTCCAGATGATCTGGATTAATCTCATAACACCAGATAATCAACTTATCAACTTGGTTGCTATTTGAGAGGACGAGTTTTCATTTATACACTCAAAACTCTTAGCCCGGTATGATATAAGGATATCTCGTAAAGAATGAGCTCTTATAATTTCTAGTTCACCACGTTGAACAAGCTCACCACTCAGTCTGGCAAAATTAGGTTGAACGTGATACTATCGGTGTGAGTTACAAATCCATTTCCAGACCGTTTTTTAAATTTTCCTTTGTTGTTATTGATGTTCTTTTTAATTTCATAATCAACAAATATTATAGCATCGATCATAATAAACACATTCAAAATGAATCTGTCTTCTCATTTTAGGGGATTTCGAGCTGCCGCCTTTCTTTCGCTTTTCAATTTCGGAAAGGGATCCCACATGTCGATTAGAGCCCTTGAATAAGTATCAGAACAACGCCGTGAAAGACGCACTTGAGAAACCATTTTCCCTCATCCAGGGCCCTCCAGGTACGTGCTATATTGTCAACCTCCCTAAGTCGAATTTGAATTCTGAACAACATCCACTTCAATGCCATATACAAGTTAGAGTGTTTGATTGTCTGTTTGTTGGAGTCGAATCCCCTCATTCGACAAATTTCCTCTAAATTCCAGGTACTGGCAAGACAATGACCGGCGCTCATATAGCCTACTGGTTCGCGTATCAAAACAAGACAACTATTTCACCATCATCACAAGTCATTTACTGCGGTCCCTCTAATAAGTCCATTGATGTGGTGGCAGGTAAGTAACATGTTGCAAAGCAGACAGTAACGAAACAAATGAAATGATGAAACAAATTCCTTATTAGTTATGTTAAGTCACAGAAACATGTCTCAAGAAAAACAGTTTCGAGTTGGACCAAAGACACCCTTAAACTTTGCGGAGTTGATACCAATGAAACCAAGGTGTTCACTGCCCGTAGCACAAGACCATCATCCGTTTCCAAAGCTTAGAAGAGGGTTATCCAGTCCAAACGTTAGCCGAGAACTAAATTCTGGTCATGTGATAGAATTTGAATAAATTCAAAGATACCAAACATTAAATGAAATTTTGATTGAAGTACTGTCAAATGGCATCAAAATGCATACTGCTTTTGCAACTTCCCATCCTTTTCGGTTTTGGTGGTATCGTGGGTATCTATATTGTTGTGATGAAACTCTATTATTCATGTTCCCATTTATTACTTTTGGGAATACTTAATATCTGCTCCCTTGACGATGAAAGAAAATCGACTCAATAAGGACAATTAAAAACAACAAATCGCAATTTTTAACTCGCCAAAAAACAGTCACTGACATATTTGATATTTTGTTTAATTTCATTTTAATTTATTCGTTTTATTTTATTTCATCTCATTTATTTATAAATCTATATACTATGTCATCTTTCCTCCTATCAAGAAATTATGCTAAAAATTCGTGGACTCAAAATTCTTCGAGTCTATAGCGATTTAAAGGAGCAGGCTGAGTTTCCACTTCCTAACAAACCTAAACCTCTGAGAAGTTCCAACAACGATGATGAAGCTCAAGAATTGGATGAAAAATTGAAAGAAGTGGCGCTACACCACGTCATTCGTGCAGATGCGTGTCCGTTCGCTTATGAGCTTAAGGAATATGAAAAAAAATTTGTACAAGATAAGAAGAAAGGTTTAAGGACCGAAGATAAACACGTAGACAGCTACCGTGAGGTAAGTAATATTGTTGCGAAATAGAAGTGGTGCAAAGTCGCGTATGGTGATCTTTTCTTGATGTAATCGCATTAAGCATTACAAATTCTATTGTCACCGGACGCTCCAAGGTCCATTTATAAGCTTAAGTTGTACGTCAGTATAAATAATCATTTGATTTTGTAGAGCTTCGTATAATTATTTATTTCATAGGTACTGAGATTTACCCACAAAAATCGTAGTGGATAAAATTCGTACTGATTCTAAATGTAGCCAATCAGGAGTACGAACGACAAAATTTTACCGTGAAAAATTATCGTTCGTCCAATCAGCAACGCGAACGACGAAATTTCACTAATGATGAATGAACGTACTGAAGAGAACGTCATGCGAGAGCCGTTGCACAAAACCCGTGCGCTTTGAAAAATGGCCGAGGGAAGGTTCGCTTCTGTTTACTCAGTTGAAGAATTCATTTTAGAACAGAAAACAAAAATACCGCTCAAAAAACTGAAAGAGATGTAAGATTGCTTGAAAGATTTTTGAAAACAAAGGACGAAGACAGGAAAATTGAAGATATTCCAGCGGCTGAGTTGAATGAATTCATTAGCGAATTTATTATCTCTGTACGCACTAAAGATGGCAACGAGTACGAGCCGACTTCGCTTCGAAGTTTAATGGCCAGCTTCGGACGACATTTGTTGATATCTGATGAACACAGGTAAGCTTAAGTGTTATGAACTTCATGCACTTTTATTAACTTGTTGTTGAGAAATTTTTAAACTACTTTTTACGCTTTTCATCGCCCCATTTGTGCTATTTGTCTACCAAAGACAACACGAAAAAATCTCAGCACCTATGAAATAAACACATTACAGCATGGAGAATGCTTTGTACGATTTTCATTCACTCGTTGATACGTATCAGAAAACTCACTCGTTCGCTGCGCTCACTCGTTCGTTTTCTGATACTACACAACTCGTGAATAAAAATCGTACGCGCGCATTTTCCATGAAGTAATCTCTATGTATCTTACGATCGGAGAAAAAGCGGAGTAACAAACACTGTTAGGCTTGTCCAAACACACCCTCCGCAGAATTTTTCACGATTTGGATTCTTCTGCCTCAGTTTTTTAAAGAAAGATAAACATGGCCATGTATAGTAAATAAGAGAATCCAACTCTAAGCAGACAGGTTAAAACATTTAGAATTTTCTCTTTCTTTTTAGTAGGTTTCTTATCATTAGTATTACTTTTGTTATTTATTTTCATTTTAATTACTTTTTTTCCACTTTTTTGTTGGTATTGCTTTGTTTATTCTGGGATATTTCATAATACCACTTTTCCCCTTCTGTACTTCTGTACTGCCGTTGTATTTTGATCAATTGTTTACGTATCTGTATAGTGTAATCTTACCTAGTAAATACATAACATTTATGTAAGGTTTGAGTGATTCAAATTGTACAATGACCATTTGCAACTGAAGATAACATGACGGTATCGAAACATGTTTTTCAAACTTAACAATTTTGCTGTTTTCGTATGCTAGAATTATGTATTTATTGTTACTCATGCGATTTTGTTTGTTTTATCGTTTTTACCGCTCAGCTTATTGAACAGGCCGAGACATGGGCATTTCAGTCGACAGGTGTGCAGGTTATCCTGTGCACCTGCGCAGTTTCCGTCAAGTCTAGTTTAATGAAATCATGCAAAGACAATATCAAGCAGTGTATTGTGGATGAATGTGGTATGTGCATGGAACTGGAGTCACTCTTGCCAATCGCGTTCTTAGCACCGCAGCAAGTGGTTTTGATTGGTGATCACAAACAATTACAGCCCGTCATTCATGACAAAAAGGCACAAAATCTAGGCCTTCGAGTTTCAATGTTTGAAAGGCTTTCTGGCCAAGCCAAGATGCTACAGCTTCAATATAGAATGGTAAATTGTAATCATTTGTGTTTTCAGTTCTACATGTTACGGTTACTTATTCCAAACGTGAACGTTCCGCAGTGCTTTGTTATGGTGTACCGCGAATATTTCAAAGATTGGCTTGATTTTCTGTGTAATCATGAATCCTGAGACACATAGGTTTAGAAGAGAAGGTCAAATTACGAGGGGTTGTATCATGTAATGAGAATGCGAAAGGTAACTTCCTAACTATATACTAAATCTGCACTAGAGAATTCTTAAGCTGCCAAAGTTTCCATTCGGTAATTGTTCTTTTCGTATAATTTGGCGCTTCAAGGTCACTGTACCTCAAACACTTATCTGTGCTCAAATTGTTTTTTCACTTTTTATCAGCGAGTACTGATAGCAGCACTCCACAGAGTTGCCGGTCGTGAATCGGTTTTAGATTCTTTTTCATCAAATTTTCCTCCGTTGATATCTACTCTCAAGCACCACTTTTGTCATAATAACCATATGAGTCAACGCTCTGTAGATTTCCTGCATCCCTTCTGCTACTGTGATGAAAGTCCAGAAGATCAGATTCATGAAATCAAGCCGACTGTAATCCATTTTCTTTTCATTATTCCTACTCAGATTTCTAAACGGTCAATGAGAGATTTTTGTGTGGTCATGCAATCTTTCTTTCTGCAGAATTTTTTCTTTAAAGGTCCTTGTTAATTATTACTTTTTAATGACCATAATTGTCATCACCATTATCATTAGTATTACTTTTTAACTATTATTAGTATTATAATTGGAAATTAATTTCATATTCTATCTAAAAAGGAATTTATATAATAACAAATTTTAAGAAATGTCAGAACAAAGGTAGTGATTGGCAAATTGAAATATGGCTGCTTTATACTTACGACTTTGTATCATATTTACAGCACGAAGAAATATGCAAATTTCCCTCAGAGTACTTTTATAATAACCAGCTGGAAACGGATTCATTAGTGAAGGAAAAGGGTACCGCTCTGCAATCTTTCTGGCCTGTTGCAAACGTTCCCATGGCATTTTGTCATGTTGTTGGGGAGGAAGAGATTACTGCCATTAAGACAGCACTCAGCAATGAGCAGTCCAAAGCCAACGTCAAAGAAGTCAGAAAAGCAGTAAGTATAGTTCAGTCTCTGCCGAGAGAGAGATTAAGTCCAAGTTAAGCACAAAAGGTGTTTCTTGGGGAAACATGGAGTGGCTTTTAATCCACGCAAAACGGCAAGCTTATAATATTTCGACCATAAGAAAATCTTCATGAGAGATTAAAGAGAACAATTCATAGATGTTTCGGAGAAAAATATGGAGTGATATCATCATGGAATCATCTAATAAAGAGCTAGATATGTACCTAGAGTTAGCCTTATTCCTATAAATCACAACGTTGCTCTTAAACTCGTGTTAACCAAGCAGTGACCTTGAATAACTTGAATTTCTTAGTTGTTGATGACATCCGACGTTAGCTCTTATGAATATACCTTTTCTATCAGGTGCACGTGGCGAAATGCCTTATCAAGAATAGAGGGGTGTCCTCGTCAAAAATCGCTATTCTATCACCTTACAAAGAACAGCAGGCCAGAATAAGAAAAGCGCTGGCTGAAACATCACAGTGCAAAGATATCTGCGTTACAACTATCGCAAAGAGTCAAGGTAAAGCCACTTTTGTCTCTTTTACCATCGTCGTCTATCGTTATACATCTTCTGTTTTATGTGACCCTAACAGTTATCGGAAACTGCTCGGTCAACGAAGCAAACCTGAAAGTCATGTTCTTGCTTCTTCACTGACGGCAAGCAACACAAAGCGCGCGAACTTGACATGATTACACATAGAAATCATGCATCATGGTCATGGTCATATATACATGACATGATTACCTGTAACCTTGAGTATTCTTGACAAGATTATTGTATAATCTGCGGCTAGATGACGTCCCAGGTTCTGATTTCGAAAATTCACTTTACGCTTTCGGCCAATCAGAAAAGAGATAATGAGTTAAATGTATAATAATGTTATCTGTTTATCACCCAGAATAATGCTTATATCATGTGCCATGGAAAAAGTCTTTTGTATAGGGCAGGATTCTTTAAAAGTCAGGGAGTCGATGGCTAGCTGCTAGGAGTAGACGGGTCACATATGTAGAGGCTCTGAAATGCTATTTATTATATAGATACTGATAAAATACCAGGATTTTTCCTTTTATTAAAAAATCATATCTTCATCGCGCGCAGTGAAGATACTATTTTTATCTTCCAAGCATGAGGATATTGGTGTCGCCATGGTTACTTACATGATTAGCCAATTACAAGAGAGCTTCTCGCTCAGGCGCGCGGCCGGTTCTTTTGAAATTATGGAGGAATTTCATCAGTATCTATAAAACAAACAGAACACTACATGGCCGCTTGGGGATACAAATTTTTCTAAAAATATCCTCTATTTTATGCATTCTTTTGGAAGTATGTACAAATCAATATGTCAGTTGCTTGGTTAAGTTATTATGTGCCAGGTAAAGATTTGAAGAGTGCTCAACCAGACAGTATATTTAAATGCATTTGTTTTTCTTTTGGAATGCGAAAATGGCTTTCAGGAAAGCTATCTCTTCATGAAAAGTTTTGTGGCAGTGACTTGTTTTAATTTTTATTACACCTTATCGTTCACAACCTACCCACAGGATTTAATGAAGAGAGGGCGGCTCAGAAATTGGGGTAGCTCTTTATTTGGACGGCGGTCGGCACCTAATGAGAACCCTGCACACGTTTTTGTGTCTGTTTCTGTCGTACTTGTTGATGGTTTCGGTGGATTTTTTTTATCTTGATTATTCATTGTTTTTGTTAAGCCAATACGAATAATTTCATAGATACTAGATATAAGAGAGAAACAATGTAATGGACACTCCACATACATAAAAGATCAATCTCAAATTCGATCCTTTTTCAGGAACTGAATGGGATTACGTCATATTATCTCTGGTACGTTCACTGAGTGATGATGATCTCGACGCAGAGCCATCAATGTATTGGGTCCGTGAACATCTGGGATTTTTAGCAGACGAGCATCTTATGAACGTAGGGCTAACAAGAGCTTGCAAAGGGCTTTGCATTATCGGTAAGAAAGAAAAAAAATAACAACATTATTTATTTTGTCTTTCTCCACGAAATGTTTGTGTTGATATCTTACCATTATTATGTATCTGATTACTCACCTACCGGCAGTCTTTCATTGTGTTCTTTCATTATGTGAACTGCTTAAGCTTCTAAGCAAATGAAAAATAGAGCAGGTATATAGTTGGAATTGAAAAAAAAAAAGTCTATTAATAAAAATTGAATTAGGGACGATCATTTGCAAGAGATTTGCAATTTCTATATTTTTTCCAAATTTTGTGGATCCTCTCTTCCCGGTAAAGATGAATGAAATCTTAAGTGAAATAACTTAAAAACAGGTCTGCTTTCTGATTTTCTGATTTTCACGTCAGCTTTTTTTATTTTTGTTGCTCTAAGGTAACAAGAACTTACTTAAACATCACTCCATGTGGAAGGACTTGATAGAATCCTTCGAAAAAAGACACTGCGTGGTCGATGAATCTACATGGCCGAAGAAATAAACATATTATCCAACGTGGAACATGTAAAGCATCAGAAAGTCAAAGAAACTTTAAAATAGGTTCCAAAACAATGATTTTACTCCAAATACTACCGCGTAGGTAAAATATTAAACAGTGTATTTTCCGAAATCAAGCCATAGACAGCCTCAACTTAATGCCAGACAGAAATTATCAAACAAAGAAAGGTCGTAGAAAGACTGAGTAACGTACTTTAAACGACCTAAAGCTCCCTATAAAGGCATGGAAATTGTGTGGTTATTTAACAACTATACTAAAGTCGTGTGTCGATAATGTTATGGAAGTAATTAAGTGTTATTGAAAGAATCTTTCCAGGCGTCCGTTTGTGATTTTGTTTGAAGTATAATTGTACTTTTAAAGGAAACCATTTGTGGTTTTTCTATTACATATAATTTGATTTTTCTCTAACGGTTGTATCTCTTTAATTATCTTAGTCCTGATTTGAAGTTGGATTTGCACATTTTTCAATGCAACTTGTTCATAATTACTGCCAGTATTCAAAGAATAATTCATGGGCGCGCGTAGATCTGGAATGTCTCTTCGAGTGTTTAACTCGATAGCTCACGAGTGAGATCTCGGTTTGAATACGAGAAGAGAAATTTCATGTCTACAAGTAACCATGTATTATTTTGTTTATCATGTAAACACAATAGCCCTTTAATGACAAGAAAAGAAAACTTTTTCAACGAATGGAAATAAAAGGATCGGCAATCCCCGAATATAAATCGTAAAGTACGTTGGCGCACTCAAGATAAAAACATGCGTTGAATCACTACAAAAGCAAACAATGGGCCCAATTTTCAATGTACAAAATTCTCATTTATTGAATTGTTCCTTACCGACATAAGAAATCTTTTAGGTACACGGCCAAATCGGCCTGTGGCAAATCTTCCAGTTGTCGATTTTCGTTTTCAGCCTCAAGAAATGCCATTACCAAAGCCACTGCATACGTAACTTTCTGTTTTCTTTTCGTATTTTGGTTTTCTTCCCTTTCTAAGTAAGTTTGAACATCACCGACTGTAAGCGGTACGAAATTTTCAGTTTTTTAGCTCTCATAATCCGAAAAAAACACTGATAAACGACCTTGGATAGAGTGGTAAAAGCTTTGCCGTTCATTCATCAACCTAGCCGAGTGGTGTGGAAGGCGCGTGACGTGTCAGCAGCAACATCAAAGACGTGAAAAAATATCGTATTTTTCACGTGTGTTGTTACGGCTTATCGCAGGGCTAGAAATCCCTGTATAGCACCGTAGTTTATATGATAAATATCCTGCAATAGATGCAATGACTGAAAACATGGCCCTTAAATGCTCTAGTCATATGCCTGGGTGCCGTTGGCATGTACTCAAACACAGACGATAGACGACAGATGGTATACGATGGTCAGTAGACGGTAAACGGACTCCGTCTTAAAACAGCAAGAACAGTAATGGCAAAGCAAGCCTAAAACGGCAGAGAACACCAGAAACTACAGCGGAAACACAAG